>NW_021962980.1:300000-449785 GCF_901765095.1 Microcaecilia unicolor
AGACATCTGCCTTGGTATGGCATTTATATACACTGGCATGTCTATTATGGTTCTAGTTTCATATTCTGGATGATAAGGCTCATCTGGGATAATCCAGCCTTTATCAACCCTTTTGTTTTCATCAAAATATGTAACATGTCTTATGCCAACAATGCCAGTTTTCAGATTCAAAATTCTATATCCTTTGTGTCCTGGAGTATAGCCAACTAAAATGCCCCTTTCTGTTGTGGAATCCAGCTTATGCCTTCTTTGCTTTGGTACATGAGCATATGCTGTACTTCCAAATGTTCTTATGTGTGACAGGTTTGGCTTCCTACCATGCCATGTCTCATGTGGTGTGCGCTGAGCGCCTTTAGTTGGCATTCTGTTTTGTAGGTACACTGCTGTGAGAATGGCTTCCCCCCATAGTCTTTTAGGGAGATTGCTATCTGACAGCATACATCTGGTCATTTCCACAAGTGACCTAAATTTTCTCTCTGCAACAGAATTTTGCTCTGGTGTATAAGCTACTGTTGTGATATGTTGAATGCCTTCTTGTTCTAGAAATGTGCGCATGCTTTGTGAAGTGAACTCACCACCATTGTCAGTCTGAAGAACCTTTGGTTTTCTTTCAAATTTATTTCTCACCATGGCAACGTATTTCTTCAGCATGTCTGTGACTTGACTTTTTTCTTTCAGCAAATAGGCCACACAATATCTAGAGAAATCATCCAAGAATATTAGCACAAATCTGTTATTTCCCAATGATGGGATATTAAACGGTCCACATAAGTCACTGTGTATTAAGTCCAGCACTTTATTACTCCTATTTCCTGTGTATGCAGGAAATGAGGGTCTCACACCTTTTTGAGTAACACAGTCTATGCATTTCTCCATTTTACCAGCATCTGCACTTATCTGAATGCCGGTGGCCAGTTGCTTACTGTAAAGATCCTGGATCACCTTACAATCACGATGTCCCAGGCGGCGGTGCCAGATTTCCAGACTACATTTACCATCATTCTTCCTTACTTGCGCCATATGTGAGGCTTCACCTGAAATGTTCAGCTTATAAACATCATTATGCATAAAAGCTTCAGCATACACTTCATCATTTTTAGAGATTGTGCACTTACTGTTTTCAAAATGAATCACAAATCCCTTCTTATCTAATGTAGATACACTAAGCATATTGCAAACTGCTTGGGGAATATACAAGACATCACTTACAGGAATTTCTTTAACTTCATTAGACACTTTGCATTTTAAGAATCCAATACCTTTTGCTTGGATCTTAGCAGTCCCTGCGTTTGCAGTTTTAAGAATACCTTCCTCTGGACACATTTCCTGAAAGAAATCTTTACAATTGGTTAAATGGCATGTGCTCCCTGAATCCAAAATCCAAGTACTTTCATTTGAATTATTATTTACCATAGTCAAAGATTTTTCTGCCATTAGAAAGCCCTTGTGTTTATCTTTGTCCTTCATACATTTCCTGGTTTGAAAATTCTTTAGTTCCATTGGCTTAGGTGAGCTAGAGGGAGTGTTTTGTGTTTCCTTACACCATTTAGATACATGTCCCTCCTTTCCACATGAGTAGCAAATCAGCTTGCCCTTGGGTGGAGTTTTCCCATAGCTCCGCCTTCCTCTGTTCTTTGCCAAGAAATTTGTTTCATTTCTCTCTGACTTGCTTTGAGAACACATCTCCTCAGAATCATTTATTATGCATTCCTGCCTTAGTTTTGATGTTGCCTGTTCAAAAGATTGCCCTTCAATGGCCTCATTTACAGACCTAAAAACATCAAACTTCTTTGATAGTGAGGTAAAAAGAAATGCTCTTTTCAATGCATCACACATGGGAATTCCAGAAAGTTCCAACTTTTGAAATGAAGACATAAGATACATAATGTGATCATTACATTTACTTTTATCCCTTAATTTGGTTTCATTCAACTCTGCTAACCAAATTGGTTGCTGCTTTGCATATGTAGTTGCATACATAGTTCTCAGCTTATATAAAATGTCCTTTGGTGTATCTTTTCCCTCCACTAATATGGCTTGTTTCTCTGAGAGAGCTTCCAAAAGCATGCACTTCACATAATAGTTTGCATTGTCCCATTCAGCCATATTTTCAGCTGTTCTGTCTTGGTCTAAGCATATATTTAATCTTTTTGCTCGAAGGAGACATACCTGCTTATAATCGAACGAGAAAAACGCCCAAGTTCCGACCTAAATCGGGAGATGGGCGTTTTTCTCACAAAAACAAATAAAGCGGTATAATCGAAAGCCGAACTTTGGACGCTTTCAACTGCACTCCGTCGCGGATGCGGACAAAGTTGACGGGGGCGTGTCGGAGGCGTGGTGAAGGCGGAACTGGGGCGTGGTTATCACCCGAACAGAGATGGGCGCCTTTCGCCGATAATGGATACGTTTGTAGCTAGAATTTAGGGCACTTTTCCTGGACCCTGTTTTTTCACGAATAAGGCCCCAAAAAGTGCCCTAAATGACCAGATGACCCCCAGAGGGAGTCGGGGATGACCTCCCCTGACTCCCCCAGTGGTCACTAACCCCCTCCCACCACAAAAAAATGATGTTTCACAACTTTTTACTTTCACCCTCAAATGTCATACCCTCCTCCCAAGCAGCAGTATGCAGGTCCCTGGAGCAGTTGTTAGGGGGTGCAGTGGACGTCAGGCAGGTGGACCCAGGCCCATCCCCCCCCTACCTGTTACAATTGTGCTGCTTAATGCTTAGTCGTCCAACCCCCCCAAACTCACTGTACCCACATGTAGGTGCCCCCCTTCACCTCTTAGGGCTATAGTAATGGTGTAAACTTGTGGGCAGTAGGTTTTGAGGGGGATTTGGGGGGCTCAACACCCAAGGGAAGGGTGCTATGCACCTGGGAGCTCTTTTACCTTTTTTTTTGTTTTTGTAAAAGTGCCCCCTAGGGTGCCCGGTTGGTGTCCTGGCATGTGAGGGGGACCAGTGCACTATGAATCCTGGCCCCTCCCACGAACAAATGCCTTGGATTTATTCGTTTTTGAGCTGGGCGATTTCATTTTCCATTATCGCTGAAAAGCAAAAACGCCCAGCTCACACCTTGGCGAATAACACATGGGCGTCTATTTTTTTTGAAAATACGGTTCACTCCGCCCCTTCACGGACCCGTTCTCGGAGATAAACGCCCATGGAGATAGGCGTTTCTGGTCGATTATGCCCCTCATATGAATCTTAGTTCCCACTGCTGATAATTAAACTCAGTTAATCTAGGCACCTTGAGAGAATAGAACAATGGTGAATTTCTTCCCTCAGCCATTTTCTTAGCCTTCTGTCTGCTGTGTGGGGGGAGAGAGAGACAGACTGAATCTTTCCTTTAAAACTTAAGAGAAAAATGTGGCCTTTTTTTCTGCCTGGTAATATTTCTCTTCTTTTTCAATTCCTGGACCCTGGGCCCATAACCCTTTTGTTGGATTATTTGTAGTAAATAATTAGCAGATTTTAGTACACACAGCTTCAGCTTTAGAAATGTTAATTTCTTTCTTCATCTCTCTCTCATTCACCCCTGAATAATTCACTGCTGAGTCACTTTAAAGTTGAAGTAACAAAACATCTGTTTACTCACAGTTTGCAGTTAGATTATAATCAGACAGGCTTATATATACATATTACTATACATTTGTATTATCAGCTCCTTCCATGTGCTTAGATGGTATTGGATGCTCACACCACCATAGATCCTCTCAGGTTAGGAGAGATCATGAGCTCCATGTGCTCCATGTGCTGCATCTGCTGCATCTGCTGTGTCTAAACCCCCACAGGAAGTTGCATAGCTGTGTGACCTCTCTAAGTAATTCACATCAGAGGTCACAGAGTAATCACAGAGAAATAATAGGTGACAGGCAATGCATGTAAAATACAATACATTCCAACAGGCGGCGGGGGTGGTCTAGAGGGTCGTCGGCAGGGGGGGGTCAAAGTTGGTGGTGGTGGTGTCGGCAATGGCGGGGGGCGGGTCGGCAGTGCCGGAGGGGGCTAAAATGTGCCCCTCCCCTCGGGCTCTGGACCCGCCTCCCGCCGAAGTCTGGCTACGCCCCTAGTTGCTTCATGTCGTTGGCAAACAAAAACAAGCAGAAAACATATGACATTTTGCTTTTTCTTTCATTTGCCGATAACTGCACACTATTTGCAAAGAAGGTGCCCTATTTCGGTAAGAGTATGTCCTGTTTGCAAATAGTAAGCATTCCTTGTAAGGAGGGAACACTGTTTGGAAGGTAGGTGCACTATTTGCAAAGAGAGTACACTCTTAACGCCATTGGCCCCAAAATGAAAATGAACACTAACTTAGTGCGCCTTTTTAAAGAGGCGTGCTAGTGTTTTTAGCGTACGCTAAATGCTGGAGATGCCCATATATTCCTATGGACTTCTCTAGCGTTAGCAAGTGCTAATTATTATTGTGTGCTTAAGACCCCCCACCCCCCCCCCCCCAAAAAAAAGCAATGCTGCAAATGATATAGGAAACGAAACAAAGCAAACTTTATGGGGTTGCCCATCTCTAGCATATATACATCCATCCCCGCATGTATTATACATCAGAGGATCTTTTTTTAAAAAAATACTATTGGAATTGCACGTGTCCCAACGTAGGAGTCTCAAATCTGATTTCTACATTCTTTCTAAAATCTGTCTTAAAATGTATTCACAAGGTAAGAAAGGTCAAATCAAGAGCAAACGACTGCCAGTTTCATACTACAGATGCCCAGAAGGCATCCTTTAAATAACAGAAAACATGTCCTAATCAGGATAATTGGAAAGAGCACAAACACTGGGAAATTAGTATAAAACATTAAGAAGGCAGACCCAAGGGGGAATTTGAGGGGAAACATTGCCAAAGATGGAAAAACTAATTATAAAAGCTTTTCCAAGTACATCCAAAGCAAGAAGTCTGTGAGGTAGTGAGCTGAACTGTCAAGTTGGCATTTTTCACAAGCCATATACCCGTGTCATTGGCTCTTTACACAGGTGAATAGGCTGTTGGAAACCTTTCCACCTTATATCTAGGTAAAAGTAGGCACCATGTTCCACAATGCATGAATTTCATCCTCGTTTTGGTGGATATAGTTCTGAGGTGGGGTTAGATTGAGAGAGGCAACGATGTAATTTCAGACTATGGGAGGAGTGTGGTAGCCGTGTTAGTCCACTCTTAAGGTTATCAATAGAAATCCAACAAAATAAAACATGGAAAAGAAAATAAGATGATACCTTTTTTATTGGACATAACTTAATACATTTCTTGATTAGCTTTCGAAGGTTGCCCTTCTTCCTCAGATCGGAAATAAGCAAATGTGCTAGCTGACAGTGTATATAAGTGAAAACATTCAAGCATTACTATGACAGTAAAATAGATACCATTGGAGATTCTACATGGAATGTTGCTACTATTGGAGATTCTACATGGAATGTTGCTATTCCACTAGCAACATTCCATGTAGAAGGCTGCGCAGGCTTCTGTTTCTGTGAGTCTGACGTCCTGCACGTACGTGCAGGACGTCAGACTCACAGAAGCAGAAGCCTGCGCGGCCACATTGGTGATCTGCAAGGGCCGACTTCTACATGGAATGTTGCTAGTGGAATAGCAACATTCCATGTAGAATCTATAGAAATCAAACAAAATAAAACATGGAAAAGAAAATAAGATGATACCTTTTTTATTGGACATAACTTAATACATTTCTTGATTAGCTTTTGATTAGCTTTCGAAGACTATGGGAGGAAATTATTGAGATGCGGTAAAATGCAACCTTTTACTACCCCTTGATTTACCACAGGAGTCACCAACCCAGTGGCATAGCTACGGGTGACCAAGCTCGTTTTAGTGAAACTGAGCATGCTGGACATGACATGAGGGGAAGAGAGAGCAGGGAAGGAAATGCGGTGGCACCGGAGACCAGCTCTGGAAAACGCGCTTCTGCTGGCGGGAGTTGGGGACCCACCAGTAGCCAAGGCATGTGCGGCGGTGGCAGTGGCGCTTCAGCTGGCGGGAGTTGGGGACCCACCAGTAGCCAAGGCATGTGCGGCGGTGGCAGTGGCGCTTCAGCTGGTGGGGGTTGGGGACCCCCACCAGCCAAGGTATGTGTAGCAGCAGCAGCGGCGATGGGTGAGTGGAGACAGCAAGGCGGTGGTGGTGGGGTGCCGGGGAGGCAGACCAAAATGTGCCCCCTCACTTTGGGCTCTGGCCACCTCCCACCTCAAGGTCTGGCTACGGCCCCACACCAACCTGTGGTTTCTTTGCACTTCAGGTTACTGACTCCTTTAGTAAAGGACTAACACTGCCTGTGAGAGACACTTCACACACAGTGTTAATCCATCGGCACAGGAGCATTGGGCTTCCAAGCTCTAGCCTGATGCTCCTGGGCTGCATCTAACAGGGTCTGCAGTGCTTCACCTGCCACCCCCACCCCCCCAATAATCACTCCATCCCTGATCATGATCCACGGCTCCCAAATACTTTCCCCCCATTTCTAGCCCCTGCTGCACATCAGCTGCCTCCCCATACATTAGACCCTGTAATACATCAGCTGCCCCACATACCAGTCCTCCTGCACATAAGCCTCCCTGATCTCTATCAGCCCCCCACACAAGCCCCTCATCAGATTCCCACTCCCCAAAGGACTCTCCCCTTTACCTCAGGGTCCTACCAGCCCAAGCAGTACCTGGTGGTCTAGTGGGTCATTGGGCAGAAGCAATCCCAGGTTGCTCCTGCCCTTGCTGGAATCTTCTCTCAAAATCGTGCCCCTAGTCTCACAGTAGTACCACCACATACTGCCCAGTAGACCCCAGGGAAGGGGGGAGAGCCCTTTGGGGAATGGGGTCTGATGGGGAGACTTATGTGCAGGGGGCTAAGATTTAGCAGGGGTCTGATGTGCAAGGGGCTGACGTACAGCAGGAGACTGATATGCAGGGGTGCTAGAGATTGGAGTCAGCTTGTGTTCAGGGAGTTGGGGATCATGATCAAGGAAGTAGGGGGCAGGGGGTGAAGCAATGCATCACCATGTTAGATGTGGCCCAGGAGCATTGGGCCATGCCTTTAGGCCCAGTGCTTCCAGGAATGTAAAATAAACCCAGCTTTTGGCTGAGATTATTTTACTGTCATTTTAGGCCTATAACTCAACACCACAAGTCAAGTTATGTATTTGCATGTTTTGCATTTCATTTCTATGTGCCACAGGGTACCTTATTTAGCACTGTGTTAGGGCAAAAATGCCAGCATTATAGCCCTTTAAGTTGCATTAACAGGCTAATAACGTGGGTTATTGCCCTAACACAGCTTGATAACTTCTCCCCTAGAGTCTGGATTCTATATACGATGCGGTGAGCAGCGCTCATTAAATTGTGAGTGTGGCCAATTTACATGTGCTACTCAATTGAGTAACGAGCCAATCAGTAGTGATAATTGGCCTATAACAACCAATTATCATCACCAATTGGCAATAATTAGAATTTACGGGTGCTTCTTTTTAGGTGTATTCTAAATAGATCCATCAGAACAATCAGCGGCCATCTACCCTTCAGGAAAATGCTGAAGACCCATCTCTTCAAGAAAGCATACCCGAATGACCCTACTTAACTTTTAAACCCTTCCTCTTGATCCCAGTCCTGATTACTACTACTACTACTATTTAACATTTCTAGAGCGCTACAAAGTGTACGCAGCGCTGTACAAACACAGAAGAAAGACAGTCCCTGCTCAAAGAGCTTACAATCTAATAGACAAAAAGTAAAGCATTTAAATTTAAAATATTTAAGCAGTCAAGCACAAGAGAATTGATGATTATTATACCTTAGACTATATCTCCCAATCTCTTTATGCCCACCCCTCTATCTTTTCCTCTCCATCCTTCCTCTCCTTACCCCTCCCAATCTCTTTTCCTTTTGCTTATCCTATCTTTGTTCACCTTTACATGTTCAACTCACATATCCTCAAAACCTCACAATTACTACGTTTACTATAACTTGTAATATTCTCCTCAAGTCTTTGTAATTGTAATTGTATTTACTATGTAAGCTCCATTGAGCCTGCAATGTGTGGGAAAGCGCGGGGTACAAATGTAATAAATAAATAAATAGAGGCACGTGAAAATCCTAATGCACATAGCTGAAAAGGGGGCATGGCCATAGGAGGAGTGTGGGTGTGTTGGAGGCATAACTCAGATTTACGCGCATTGTCATTTCATTTGGGGGAAAGTGCCTACATTTAGGCACAGGTATTTACATCAAGCATTAATGGCCATGCCTAAATGTAGGCACGCTCCCCCGGCCTATGAGCTAATTTATAAAGCATGTCTTAATGTAGGCATGCTTTATAGATTAATGCTACATGTGTTATTCCAACGCATCTACATTTTAGGTGCAATTTACAGAATCTAGCCCTATATGTGTTACTTTGGCCACAAAACATAGCCACAGAAAAAGCAGGCGAAAACCTCGGCAAGTACATTTTCCTTGAACGATCTTCAAAAGGAAAGTAGGTGCAAACTGTGAGAACCTAGACAAACTTCAGAGATAAAAGTGCCATGGACTTTGTATCTGCCTGCACAGTTTTTGAAAATTGCCCTCTACTTGACCAGTGGGTTAAAATGGTGCTCAGGAAAACTAAGGCCAGAGCAGGAAAACTAAACTAATTTTTTGTATTTCTGTTTCCACTGCAGAGGATGCATCACTAGAACTGGACTATGTAGGTGACGACCAGAGAAGCTGAAGCAAATCCCTAGCTGAAAGAGGTGCTCCGTGTTCCAGTGAGTTTTGTCATTGGCATAGAATGTTAAGAAATTCTTTTAAAATAAAACCTGAAAGAGTCTACATGCACACCGCTTCCCCTTTGAGAGACCCTATACCTATTTTGTGATCTGTAGTATTTCATATCCCTTTCAAAGAGGCATCCATAAAAAAATCTTTCTCATCCCTGCCCCCCCCCCCCACCCCCCAGTCAGCTTCCTTACAATATGCATGAGAATGGCTGCCATGGAAAGGCCGCACCAGTTAATTTCGTATTGAAATGTGCCTTTAAATCCTATTGCCTATCCCAAATTACCTGCAGCTATGCATCCAAGAAGGCAACATGGTAATGTACTTAAATAATGTTTTTCTGGCTGCAACAGAACTTTGTAATGGCAATAAGACAACGCTAGGACTATGGTGATCATAATTCCTACCAATCACTCCTGGGGGAGGGTGACTGGAGGAACTCAGCTGTTCACCATCACTCGTTATACCACAGGGGTGTAATTACCTCATGATTACAGTCATATGTTATATCCCAAATATTGCTTTACAGGAAAAAATGATCAATTAGAATACAGTGTTTTGTAATTTTTCTAAATGAACCTGTTTAAATCAATGTGATTTCTCCAAAGCAGGTTATTTTCATATGAAGAAAAGGCTACAGAAGTTAAAAAAAAAATTGTTAGCCACATTAATAGAGTGAGCTGCAAATGACACTGAACTGTTTGTCGATTGTGTTCCTTCCTATCCCAAAGCAAAACTGACCCTCAAATTGTTTGTGAATGAAGTTGGGTCTTGGTGCGTGATACAGCCATCACCACTAGTAAGAGATATTAGTGTGATCTAAAAAACCCATAGAGAGGGTAAATTTATAGCTGGTAGCCTGGATTAAAAGGGCAAAATGTGCCTACATGCAGCCTATTTTATAAAGACATGTAGACACTTAATGTGTCTTTATAAAATACTAGCTCAAATCCTGCAAAAATGACTGATAACCCCCCCCCCCACACACACACACACACACACACACACATACATTCAAGAGTAGGTATAAATGTACACACGTACATTATGCATGATCGTGTGTATTTTTTAAGTGCATAAATATCAACTTCACCCATGCTCTACCCAAAATCCAACCCAGAATATGTTTACTCAGACCCTGTGTTTTTGCTGATGACATTAAAAGATTGTCTTTTTCACAGACAATACTCATTCTGATTTGTGCATTCAGAATTTGTCCTTAGATCTATGGGTTAAACTTGAACACATTGTGGGTGACCAGACCTCCTCCTTTTCCATCCATCCAGCCATGTATCTTTAAATAGCCGGTCCCTTTATTTGATTCTAAGTCTGATCATTTTTTTGACCTTTGAACCTCAAATCACCTTGGTTCTTAGATCTTTTATTTTGCCCTACAGCAGATACATTTGGTGAGGCCATTCTTTAAATTAGAAGACTTGTGGGCAAAATAAAAGACTTGTGAGACCTAGTTTTGGATTAGTCTTAAACTGTATTGATTAGTGTAATTCCTTACTATTTGAATTAAACCAATTTTCTATTCAAATGGCCTAGAATGCCACTGCTAGACTCATCTCTTGCTGTACACTACCTTGAGTGAATTCCTTCAAAAAGGCAGAAAATATCTGAGGCTGGCATAGAGGCTGGCAATCAATATTTTGAAAGATGTTTTTCAGGGTGGGAGGGGGTTAGTGATCACTGGGGGAGTAAGGGGAGGTCATTCCCGATTCTCTCTGGTGGTCATCTGGTCATTTCGGGCACCTTTTTGGGCCTTGGCCGTAAGAAAAACACGCCCAGGTAAAGTCATCCAAGTGTTCGTCAGGGACATCCTTGTTTCTTTCGATTATGAGTCAAGGACGTCCAAGTGTTAGGCACACCCAAGTCCTGCCTTCACTAAGCCTCCGATATGCCCCCTAGAACTTTTGCCGTCCCTGCGATGGAAAGCAGTTGGGGACGTCCAAAATCGGCTTTCGATTATACCGATTTGGACGACCCTGGGAGAAGGACGACCATCTTCCGATTTATGTTGAAAGATGGGTGTCCTCTTTCGAAAATGAGCCCATTAAACAAACATGGTTTAATGGGACAAAGTCAGCATGGGTTCAGCCGAGGAAAGTCTTACATCACCAATTTGCTTCATTTCTTTGACGGCATGAATAAACATGCGGATAAAGGTGAGCCGGTTGATGTAGTGGGTCCAATATGTGTAATTTGACCTCATCCTCTCAAATTTACTGCTAATGCTTGCATCATGCCAAAGAGAGCTTCCTTCATAACTTCATAAAATGTAATATATATAGGCAATCTATCAAGATATGCTTGGAAATTGCTTTTAATCAAGCCTGTGGCACCCAGCATGATAGGAAGCATCTCTGTGGTTTTCTATCAGATTTTCTTTGTCTCTGACTGCGTTGCTTCATACTCAAAGATTTCTCCACATGATGCGCAGAATACTCACTTGCCAGTGACACTTCAATTATCAATGCTGTTCTCAGGTTTTTCTCCTTTACCACTGCATCAAACTCATTTTCAGCTGGAATAAGAATGTCCTAGGTGATCATAACCTTTTCATTCTCTACAATTCCCTCAGGGGTCATGATCCCTGTGCATGCTCAATTGGACCAAAATGCTCACTTACTTAACTTGAGTCCCTGCTATGACCCTCTACTGAGGATCCCTATATCTATGTTTATTAGATTATTGATATACAGTGCAATCCACTTAAGTGCAAGGGTCTGGGACCAAAGAAGTACATGCAGTTAACCGGAGTGTGCACTTAACCGTTGTGACCCAAAGAAGCTTGACATCTGATAAGCATATGTACAGTTTATACGTACAGTATACAGTCTCCGTTAACTGATGTTAGGCTTAATTGAAGTAATCAGTTATAGTCCTCTGTACACTATTGGGTCTGTGAGTTCCATAGACTACGTCTGCCAGACGGTAAAAACTGTCATAGCACTGACATCCAGTGGCCTCCAGATAGGCCCGCACGGTGTTGAGACTCTCCAGCGCTCTTGCAAAAGTGACAGGAGGAGGTTGTTGAATTTTGTCAGCATGTGCCTCACTGCTCATTTCTTCATCTGTTTCATCATCAGCCGTTGTTGCCTGCGTGTAGGCGCATATCTCGACATCAGTGCTGTCGTCAGCTGTTTGTAGATCGTAATCAACAGCTACGTAGCGATGAAACTCCTCTTCAATAACACCGGCTGGGATGTCAATAAGCTATTCATCTGACGTGTTTGCAACATCTGCATCTGTTTCGTCCCTCTCCACATCCTTAACAAAGAATGCCCGCTTGTAGCAGTTCACAATGGTTGCCTGTGTAACATGATTCCAGGCTTCTTTCTGCATATGTAGGGAATCCAACAGTGATAGATTACGAGCCACAAAGCATCAAAATCTGAAACATTTGTGCACGCATTCTAGTGTCTAACTTCTTTAGCCACTGCTTCCAAATTTCCCCAGTCATCCATAAATTTGTGTTAGCCTCGTATGACACAGGAAGTCGCTTAACTTTCTTGAGCAACGGGGCTGTTTGCTCTTTCCAATGATGAGCGGTTCCAACTTCTCACTCCCATCCATATTGCAGCAAAGGAGGATCGTCAGTCAGTCCTTCGATGTTTTACCTCCAGTAGTTTTGGCATGTTTGAATGCAAGTGTTCCATCAGGAATTGCTCGCCAGTAGAGAACGTTTTCGTCAGCATTGAAAATGTCACGAGGTACAAACTCATTCAAGATGGTAGGAAGAACTGAAACAACCCAATTTTCAGCACCAAAGTCATCAGCGTCATTTCTCACCATGCTGTTTCTTGAATTTTATGTTGTTCCTCTCCTTCCATCTTTCCAACCAGGGCTGTGCCTATGGTCTCTGGTGCCCCCTGCAGACTATCAGTTGGCACCCCCCCCCCCCCCCCATGTGGCACAAGATGCAAAGGAAATAGGAGCTGAAAGATGGAGTGCATCTTTGTGGGATTGCTGAACAAATAGAGGGTTTACAACCACTTAGCTTTTCATGCTTTCATGTTCACGAAATTAGTAATTAAATCTTTGATATCTAACTGGGCACATATATCATTCTCAATAGCAATCATGGCAAGGCTTACAAGCCTTTCTTGTGAAATACTTGATCGCAAATAATCCTATATAATAATTCACACCTCCAACAGGATGTGCCTGGGACCGTGCCTCCCTCGGAGGTGGTCTGCTAGGCAGGCATGCACTGACGTCAGTGATGTCAGTGACAACTGATACCAAAGCAAGGGGAGGAGTAGGGAAACACGTGGAGCGTGTTTCCCTACTCCTCCCCCTGTGTTACAGCCCACTGCACCCCCCTTCCGTAACCCAGTCGACCCCCCCTTCTCGGCAAAAACTGTCCCCCGCCGCCGTCCAGTACCTGTGCTGATGGGGGACCCCAACCCCCGTCAGTCAAAGTCCTGGGCTAGCCTTCGCGCCATTGCTTCTTTAATGATCTTCGGTTCAAGTTCCTCTGTGTGCGTCTGATGTCAGATGCACGCAGAGCAACTTGGACACAAAATCATTGAAGAAGCAATGCCTTGAAGGCCAGCACAGGACTTCTGCTGACGGGGGTTGGGGTACCCCGTCAGCACAGGTACTGGACGGTGGCGGGGGACGGTTTTCACCAAGAAGGGGGGTCGACTGGGTCGCAGAAAGTGGGGGGTGAAAACGGAGGGACGGCAGAGTCTGGAACAGCGAGGGAGGGAGGGTGGGGGATGGCCTTGCTAGATCCCGTTTCCTTCCCTTTTGAAACGGGCATTTTTTACTAGTTTTTTATGATTTTTAACCGTGAAAATGATCGCTCACCACTTGCCACACTGACAGGAATTGTCAGCAATATTCTTAGAAACAAATTGCTATACATTGCAAAATAAGATAGCAGATGTAAATTCTCAAAGTGGACATATTCCAAACACTAAAATGAAAATAAAATGATTTTTCTCTACCTTTGTTGTCTGGTGACTTTCTTTTTCTGATCATTGATAAGTCTCTGACTCTAAAGTTTAGCAATTTCATTAAAGCAAAATATATTTCACATATCACAGACTCTTCCTATCCAAGGAGAATCTTTTATATAAAAACAAAAACCAAAAAAAAACAGATTTTCACTTACCAGCTCTTCTACACTACACGTCAGCTAAAAGCTTCCTCTGAAACTACTGTTGGAACCATCAGCCAATGAAATGGCTTTTAACTGTAGCTATCCGGTTACCTATAATTATGCAAACATCATTGCAGTCATGCCCTTCTCTGGTGTACAAGCTCAGAGAAAAAAACCCCAAAAACTTTGAACCACTTACAGATTTTAACAATTACACTATTTAGTTTTTATTTCTCCCCAGTCTCACTTGCACACCTCCCTCCAAACCTGGCTGTTCTCTTTAATTTGAATGTTGTTCAAGCTCACCCTGAATGAGGAGTTCACCCCACACCAAAGACATAAATAGCACTGGTTGTATTCTTTCAAACAACTTCAGCAGAGTCTGCCTGCTTCAGTGAGCACTGTGGTTGAAGAGGGGAGGGCAGGGGAGAGAGGAAAATCACAGCTTCAAGCAAAATATTTTGCAAGTGAGCTGACCTCAGGAAACGGTAGGCGCCCTCCAGAGGTCGGCGCCCCTCTGCGTTGCTTACCCCGCTTACTGTGTTGGCACAGCCCTGTTTCCAACCATCCAACAGTGGCTTTGAATTCAGTTAGTCCAAGACTTTCAGCTAGCTGGTTAGCTTTCTCCATAAGCAGTGGACCACTGACAGGAAACTGTCTGCTCCTGACTCGAGAAAACCACTGAAGAAGAGCATCTTCTACCTCCTCAGCTTTTCCCGCCCTTTTATGTTTCCTGTGTGGATTTGTATTGTTTTGCCAGTCTTCCAGAAGCTGATCTTTCTGCTTCAAGACATGTGAAATTTGACTGGGATTGACACCATATTCTTTAGCAATAGATGCTTGACTTGTTTGTTTTCTAATTTTTTAAGAACTTCTATTCATTCAGCCAGTGTAAAAGTCTTACAGTTCCGCCGCGACGACGACGACGACTCCAGTGTACACTCTAACAACATTCTTTTGCTTATTCTGCCTATGGCAGTTAAAGGTGTGGTAAATTTGAAATCTCTTTGGTTGTCACGCACCAATCGGCTTCCATATTCCATGAGCGCACTTATGCGCAGTCTTTCCTGCAGAGGAGCGGTCTTAAACCATGCATATAAGCAAATCTTGAACTTATCAGTGGTACGCTAAACCGAAGTTTGTCCTCATAGAAATTGATAGCGCAAAAAACAGGACCGAAGTACAACATGCAGTTAAACAGAGCATGCGCTTATCCGACGTGCACTTAAATGGAGTGCACTGTACTGCCTTTCTGTGATGCAACCAAAGTGGTTTACATGTTATATACAGATACGTTTTCTGGCCATATTGGGCTCACAATTTAAGTTTTGTATCTAAGGCAATGGAGGGTTAAGTGACTTGCCCAGGGTCACAAGGCACCACAGCGAGAAATCAAACCTGGTTGTCAGCCCACTGTGCTATTAGTCTACTCCTCCACTCTTTCTTTTCCTAATTTAGCCTGTTACCTGCCTGTCCTTAATAAACAATAAGGTTCAAGATGGTGAGCTAAAGGAGGACTTTCCCACTGAGCTTCTGCTTTTCTTCTAAGAATAGGGCTAAGAAGCATAGAGGGAGGGTCGTTACTCACATTACAGCTTTCCCAGCCTCTCCTTCTCTTCTGGCTGTGACAATGGATTCCTTTGTGGTTGGTGGAACACCAGCCAGGGATAATTTACTTAAAGCTACCAGGGGATCAGCAGTGTTCTCAGAGCTTTAAGAACACAGTGTTTCACTGACACCCCAATCCCCACCCCCTAGGAAAGGGTTCCTCTGCAGAACCCAGCAAGAGCACAGGAGGGGTGTGCCGTGAGAGATCCAGCACATAGCAATGACATCAGTTCTAAGTTCTCCCCCCATGGAAGGCTTGTGGAACGCTAGTTGGCTTCCTTGGAAGGATGTGAACTGCAAATATGTGACACAGCCCTCAACTCAGAGTGTCACATTGCAACCCTGAAAACTTTGAAAGGATGATTAAGAAGAATTTGGAAGCACAAGAAGGAAATGTTGTTGCAGTAATGCTTGGCCCCATACAGCATATAACACCAGAGAGGAAATGAAGATGTGTATCAGTGTTACCACATATCAGGGGCGTATCTGCGTGGGGCCACAGGGGCCTGGGCCCCCGCAGATTTCACCCTGGACCCCCCTATTGCCGTCACCTACCCCTGCTGAGGTTCACTTCCTCCTGCCGGTGCCTTTAAAAATATTACTTCAGCTGGCGGGGGACCCCAACCCCCGCCAGCCCAGCTGAGGTCTTGTTTAAGTTCTTCTTCCTCATGCTGTTGAAAGCTGCAGCCTGCATCCCTTCCAGTTTCGGACGCAGTCTGACATTGCAGCACGTTGTCGTCCTGCACGTACAACGTGCTGCGACGTCAGACTCCGTCCAACTGGAAGGGATGCAGCTTTCAATAGCACGAGGAAGAAGAACTTAAAACAAGACCTCGGCTGGGCTGGCAGGGGTTGGGGTCCCCCGCCAGCTGAAGTAATATTTTAAAGGCACCGGCAGGAGGAAGCGGACCTCGGCGGGGATAGGTGATGGCGCCGGCGGTAGGTGGGGGAGGGTTGACGGCGGTAGGTGGGGGAGGGTTGATGGCGTTGGGGGGGGGGCGGCGGCGGCCAGGGGGGCTATAATGTGCCCCCTCACTCTAGCCCCTGCCCCCCCTACCGCCGAACCTCAGATACGCCCCTGCCACATATGACATAAAATCTAGGCTTAGTACCATGTGACTTCCATCTTTTTTTCAAAATTGAAGGAATACCTTCAGGGGCACCTGTTCGTGGAAAGGACTCTGAGCAATTGGTTGAAGAGGCAAGATGTGCAGTTTTTTTCACAGTTTTTGGAATGTGCTTCTGCCAGAAGTAGTTTTAGACATGACTGGGGCTCATGAGAAAAGTCTCGTTCATTTGGCCTTCAGTCTCCATCATTTCGGTGGTAAATCTCCAGCACTGGGATGGGCCACCCTTGGTGTCTCTGCAACCTGAAATGGGGGAACTCAAGTGGAAGTGCTTCACACCCAAGGAACTTGGTCTGCTCAGGAAACACATCTCCATATCAAACTCCTTGATCTGAGGGTCATTTGGAATGCTCTAAAGACTTTCAGAGATCAGTTACAGACCCAAATTATTCTCATTCGAACAGACAACCAGGTTGCAATGTTCTATGTGAGTAAGCGGGGGGGGGGGGGGGGTATGAGATCCTACCCCCTGTGTCAGGAAGCAGTGAGATGTGGCAGTGGGCCCTCCTTCACAGAATGGTCCTCCAAGCCACATACCTAGCAGGAAAGGACAACTGATCATGGATTTGCAACTGCACAAGTGGTCTCTCAAGCCCCTACACAACCCAGGAAGGAGCACCACATCAAGGTTTGTGCACCTGCATCTCCTGTGAGTCCAGCCTCTCTCCCCTTCTCTTACTTACTCTCTCCATCTGCCTATGGCCTTCTATCTTCTTCTTCGCTCCCTGGTCCCTTCACCCGTAGTCTGGCATCTCTCCTATCCCCCTACCCCTGCAGATCTAGCACTTGACCCCCCTTCCCTCCCTCTTTCTCCCCCCCCCCATGGGTTCAGCACATCTCCCTTCTCCCCAATGAGTCCAGGACCTTTCCCTCTTCTTCCCTAAGTCCCCCTGGAGTCCTCTCCTTCTGCCCTCAGCCCTCCCCATGAGTCCAGCAACTCTTCCTCTCGTTCCCTCAGCCCCCCCCCATGAATCCAGCAACTCTTCCTCTAATTCCCTCAGCCTCTCCTGAGTCCAGCAACTTTCTCTTAATCCCTCAGCCCCCCGCCCCCCACCCCCATGAGTCCAGCACCATTTTCTCTTTATCTCTCAGGTGTCTCCTGAATCCAGCACTACTACTACTCTCACTTTTTTTCTAGCCCTCCCTTGAGACCAGCACTGCTCCTTTTCCCCTCAATCCCTATCCTGAGTCCAGCACCTTCTTCTTCCCTCAACCCCCCCCCCCCCCCTTCCCACGTCCAGCACCTCTTTGTGTATCTAAAATGTAACCTTCTACAGAACATGAAGTGAAGATGTGATTCCATGAGCCCCAATGAATGGAGAGTTTAATTTTACTTCCATTTAATTTCAATATATTCCATCAATTTTATAACACCTGGCTTCCCAAGGCAGATTACAACAGTTAAGATGAACCCGTCAAGAAACAGGATATCCTCACTGAAATTTCATCTGTATTGTATAGAACAGTGTAGAAAAATGCGCAAAAAAATACAGAGTTTTTAACTGCTGTTTCTACCAGCTACACTCATTTTTTTAAGCTGTTGTAGTGATACTCAATGACCTAGATAGGCTCACTCACCCTGGCTGTCTTCCATTTTTATCCAATTTCCTTGGCTGATACCGTCTTCTGTTCTCAATCTAACCTTCTCCTCCCCTTCCAAATCCCTCTAACCTGCTTTCTCTAGCAGCCCCTCCCTCTGCCACATCCCACCCCCGCGTACACAGTTGTGTCAGAGGGGCGGAGCAGAAGGAAGCATCAGACTCCGGCTCAGTCAGGCAGCCTGTGATCACTGCAGGGGAACAGCAGCAGGGAGGGGCTGCTAGAGAAAGCAGGTTTGAGGAACCAAGGAGGAGGGGGAAGAGAAAGCAAAAGCGCTGGTGTTATTAGTCTGCTAGACTCGGGCAGGGGAGGGGAGCGTTTGAGGAGAGGAAAGAAGAGGGATGGTCATTTTCGTACGATGAGAGAAAGGGGCGAAGAAGTGCAGCAAAGTTTAAAATAAAATCCATGCTGCTGTGTGGTGGCTCAGCAGCAGGCGAGGTAGGCACTGTTTTCATTTGAAATCTGACTGGGGGAGCGGCCGCTCCCCTTGCGCCCCACCTAGCTACGCCACTGGGTAAAACCTTAGATCTCCTTACTTGCTCTACACAAAACCTGCTTGAATACCTCCTGTAAAGGTTTATCTAAGTGCAATTAGTGCTTATCATCACCATGTAGGAGGTATTCTCATCTCTGTACAGCCTCCAGTTGTTCGCTTTATGAGAGGTTTGCTATTGGCAAAGCTATCTGTCAAACCTCCAACTATGTCATGGGATCTCATTGTTGTCCTCACCCTGCTGATGAAAGCTGCTTTTGAGCCACTTGATTCCTGTCATCTGAGGTATTTGACCTTGAAAGTTATGTTTTTGGTGATGGTCATTTCAGCTCACAGAGTCAGTAGCTAGTAGCTGATCCACCTTACACTAAATGTCACCACAATAGAGCGGTTCTCCACATGCACCCTAAGTTCTTTCCTAAGGTAGTGTCAGAGTTTTACTTTAGTCAATCATTCTGCCAACAGTTTTCCCAAAACTGCATACCCACCCTGGTGAGAGTGTTCTGCATACCTTAGATTGCAAGCGAGCCTTAGCCTCAATGGCGTTCCTAGGGGGGCTGACACCCGGGGCGGATCGCCGGTGCGCCCCGCCCCCCGGGTGCAGCACCCCCCCCCCAATGCAGCGCGCTCCCCGCCCCCCAGCGAAAGGACACCCCCCCACCCCGACGAAGGAACCCCCCCCCCCGGGTGCACGCCGCTGGGGGGGTGCAACGCGCCGGTCAGCTTCGTTCGTTTCCATGCTCCCTCTGCCCCGGAACAGGTTACTTCCTAGTGAAGTTTACTTTGGAGGTTATTTGGAATATTGTAGTAGCGCTCGGCCAAATTCTGTCATCCCAGCCTTGGAATCAAAGTAGAGGCATTTGAAGCTCAGTCATTGATACTGCAGGATCAAGTAGAGAAATTAGAAACTGGTTTGGACAAAGTAGATAGACTTGGAAACTCAGTTGTGAAAGATCGAATTAACTTAGTGATGAAAATAGAGAATCTTGAAAGCATTGTTGGGATGGAGTAGCCTAATGGTTATTGCAGTGGGCTACAAACTCAGGGAACCGGGTTCAGTTACTACTGCAGCTCATTGTGATCCTGGGCAAGTCTCTTAACCAGGGGCGTATCTAGACTCTGGCAGTAGGGGGGGCCAGGGCCAGAGGGAGGGGGCACATTTAGCCTCCCCCCGGAACCACCGACCCCCCCCCCCCCCCCCGCCATTGCCAGAGCCCCCCTGCCACCAACGACTCCCCCCCGCCATTGCCAGAGCCCCCCCCCCTGCCACCAACGACTCTCTCCACCTCCTGTCCCGCCGCCAACCCTCCCCCGCTGACGTTGTTTACCTTTGCTGGCGGGAACCCCAACCCCCTCCAGCCGAGGTCCGCTTCCGCCTGCTTTTAAAAATAATTCTTCAGCTGGCGGGGGACCCCAACCCCCGCCAGCCGCCGAGGTCTTCAAAGTTCTTGTTCGTTGTCCTCCTCCGTGGCCATGCTGTACGCTGCTGATTCGGAGTCTGTCTGACGTCACACCACGTTGTACGCGCGTACAACGTGGTGCGACGTCAGACAGACTCCAAATCAACAGGGTACAGCATGGCCACGGAGGACAACGAACAAGAACTTTGAAGACCTCAGCGGCTGGCGGGGGTTGGGGTCCCCCGCCAGCTGAAGAATTATTTTTAAAAGCAGGCGGAAGCGGACCTCGGCTGGCGGGGGTTGGGGTCCCCCGCCAGCAAAGGTAAACAACATTAGCGGGGGAGGGTTGGCGGCGGGAGGGGGGCCAGGGCAAAATCTGTGGGGGCCCAGGCCCCTGTGACCCCACGCAGATACGCCCCTGCTCTTAACTCTCCGTTGCCCCAGCTACAACTTAGATTGTGAGCCCACTAGGGACAGAGAAAGTGCCTGAATAAAATTATAAACCACTTTGATTGTGCCACAGAAAGGCAGTATATAATTTGCTTGACATAGAAATTTGCAACTAAAAATGTTCCTGAATCCCTGGGATTTCAGCTCATGATATGTTTAAGCATTATCCCTGGGATTCTATATATGACTCCTTAATTTCCGTGCGGGTATTGAAGCGTATTCTATAACAATGCACGTAACTTAATTGGTTAACTAGCTAATCAGCATTGTTAATTGGATGTTAACCAGCAACTATCAGCACTTATTGGCATTAAGATTATGTGCATAACTCACTAGCAGGCTTATTTTCGAAAGAGAAAGATGCCCATATTTCGACCCAAATCGGGAGATGGGCATCCGTTTCCCGTGGGCGCCCAAATCGGTATAATCGAAACCTGATTTTTGGCGTTCTCAACTGCAGTCCGTCACGGAGATGAACAAAGATCAAGGGGGCATGTCGGAGGCGTGGTGAAGGCAGGACTGGGGTGTGGTTATCGGCCAAGGAGAGATGGGCATCTTTAGCTGATAATCGAAACAAGAAGGGCGTTTTTGACGAGAATTTGGTCCGCTTTATTTGGACACTTTTTTTCAGGTCCAAGTCCCAAAAAAGTGCCCCAACTGACCAGATGACCACCGGAGGGAATCGGGGATGACCTCCCCTGACTGCCCCAGTAGTGACTAACCCCCTCCCACCAAAAAAAACCCACTTTACAAATTTTTTTTCCCAGCCTGTATGCCAGCCTCAAATGCCGTACCCACCTCCATGACAGCAGAATGTGTTCTATCCTCTGACAGCCTTTCCCTGGTTCTGATGTGGGTCTCGGTTGAGTGTGACACTTTCTGTTAAGGGCACTGCAGAGTCACATCAGCAATGCATTGTGGTGGGTGTAGGTTATTGGGCTCAGTGATTCCACTAGCTTGTGTTAAATGCTCACGATGTTGGTAGTTGGTAGGCTCTACTCCCATGGTGCTTTTCCCTCTGCTTACTGGGTCAGAGTGTGCCCTGTTTTGTTTCCGGTAGTCCATGAGGTAGTGGCCATTTGTGTAAGACACTTTTAGATCCCTTTCATGTGTTAGCCACGTTACAGCACTTAGTTCTTACCTTGAATGTTGCTGAAAGAGGGCATTGTACACCATTCTGCCAGCTCGGACCTACTGCTAATCTCAGTACCAGCGAGACTCGTTGCCAGTGGGGCACAACCTCTGATCTGCAGTTAACTGTGAGTAAAGGTGCTTATTCAAATAAAGGACGTTTTCAGCGAGATTAGTCTTCAGGTGTGAACTGCTGTGCCAAGGTTATACACCAGCAACAATTCCTGTCCCTGGAGCACCTTTAGTGGGTACTGCAGTGCACTTCAGGCAGGCAGCCCCAGGCCCATCCCCCCCCCCCCCCCCCCCACACCCGTAACACTTGTGGTGGTAAATGGGAGGCCTCTAAAACCCACTGTACCCACATGTAGTTGCCCCCTTCACCCCTAAGAGATATGGTAATGTTGTACATTTGTCCCTCCCATGACCAAATGGCTTGGATTAGGATGCTTCTGAGCTGAGCATTTTTAGTTTCCATTATCGCAAAAAAAAACCTCCGCCCATCTCAGAAAGGAACAAATCCATGGCATTTGGTCCGTCCAAACCGTATTTTCGAAATGAAAGATGGACACCCATGTTTTTCAATAATACGGTCTGTCCCGCCTCTTCACATACCCGTTTTTGGACATAGACGCCCATGGAGATGGGCGTTCACGTTATATTATGCCCCTCCACGCGTATTTTATAACATGGTGCACCTAAATTCTAAGTTGCATAGTTGAAAAGGGGACATTTCTAAAATCCATGTGCGTTGTTATAGAATACACCTGCTCTGCGACTGATTTAGGCATCAGAATTTGCGCCAAATAAAACATGGCATAAGTGGCTGCTACTACATTTGGTAACATGGAGAAGCGTTCGGCGTTTTTCTATATACCACGTAGAAATCAAAGCCTATTCTATAAAATCTAGCTGTACTTTACAGAATATGCATGGATGTATTTTTTCTGTGTGGAATTTTCAGGCACCATATATAGAATCCAGCCCAAACGGACTGATAGTTTACATGTTCAATCTCAAACCATTCCACCTGAGTCCAGAGTTTTATTTTATCTTCCACCAACTGGTATGGAGGGTCAGGGCAAATGCAAAGTGATGCACACTGGGAAGAATAATCCAAATCACAGTCACTTTATGCTAGGTTCCATTTTAGGAGTCACTACTCAAGAAAAAGATTTTTTAATTGTTACATTTGTACCCCGCGCTTCCCCACTCATGGCAGGCTCAATGTGGCTTACATGGGGCAATGGAGGGTTAAGTGACTTGCCTAGAGTCACAAGGAGCTGCCTGTGCCTGAAGTGGGAATTGAACTCAGTTCCCCAGGACCAGAGTCCACCACCCTAACCACTAGGCCACTCCTCCACTAGCAACATTCCATGTAGAAGCCTGCCCTTGCAGCCGCGCAGGCTTCTGTTTCTGTGAGTCTGACTCAGACTCACAGAAACAGAAGCCTGCGCGGCTGCAAGGGCAGGCTTCTACATGGAATGTTGCTAGTGGAATAGCAACATTAACATTCCATGTAGAATCTCCAATAGTAGCAACATTCCATGTAGAATCTGAAATAGGGAAAGGGAACTGGGACTTGATATGCTGCCTTTCTGTGGGGTTTACATAGTATATACAGGTACTTATTTGTACCTGGGGCAATGGAGGGTTAAGTGACTTGCCCAGAGTCACAAGGAGCTGCCTGTGCCTGAAGTGGGAATTGAACTCAGTTCCCCAGGACCAGAATCCACCACCCTAACCACTAGGCCACTCCTCCACTATACATTGAAAACTTCTGCTCAGTGAGTGGCAGTGAACAAAAATGTGACGGGAATGCTAGGAATTATTAGGAAGGATAGAAAATAGCAGTGAAGAACAACTGAAGCATGTCAGTCTGCTAGCCAGCACTTTCTCAGAGCCTAGTCTTTGTAGCTAAAATTCTGGTTTTTTTATATTCCCTTTGGTCTTCTATTCATTTTGAAATTGTTAGCTTTCAGAGTAGAAAGAACATTTTCATGAATTGTTATCAGATAATGAACGTAATTTACAATACTTGCATCTTTACAAATTGGACAGAGATGCGAGATCTCCACCAGTGGAAGTAACATTTTAAGGAAATCACTTATAAATTGTATAATGCTAGTGGTAAAACTGACTTGCGCCTTTAAATAATTTTCCATCACACAAATATAACTACAGTAACTTTACTAAACTAGCTTGCAAGAACATCTCAGCTATGAACACCACCGCGATTAAATCTGTCATGGATGTCGGATACTGCCGCCTTAAGTGGACTCAACTGTATTACGGGCTTCTGTGGTAATGCTGGTCTGAAATGTATCTCCATTTTATGTTCTTAAATATTCATAAGAAGCTTTGCAACATTAATATCTTAGATGGCTTACAAGAACACTTAAATAATGTGTCTTACCTCCCCACTCCCTGCCAAAAAAAAAATGTCCCAGGCTTTTCTAATTTGTGTAATGCATTGAGCCATTTTAATAATTGTTCAGGGATTTATTCAGTGGTTCAGCAGTTTAGTTGTACCGAGTGTAATTACTATCTTGCCTGCTCTTATCATGTATTAATCCTGCTTGTTTCCCAAGCAGAAAATACAAGATTTGTCAGAGCAAGCATAGGGCAAGGCTAATGCATGGGAATTAAGTTGTTCCCCCCTCATCTGAATTTTCCTAGAGATAAGAACAGATTACAACTGGATGACATTGTATCATTCAGAGGTTCCTTTTTTTGATAAAGCCAGCCTTCTTTACTTTCAGCTACAGGGTTTCTCCAACTCTGTTCATGTTTTTTTTAATCAGTGAATTCATTTTTTGATTAAAAAAAATAAAGCTCACTTGAAACTTTAAAAGTATTTTTGTTCTGTGATAGTTTGGTTGGACTTGGCATCAAGTTTGTGCAATGAGTTTTAACTGACCATCAACTATAAAGGTTATGGGGCCAGATGCAGAATTTCATGATGTTCAGCTTCTGGAATACTACAGCTAAAACATCTCTGCTGCATGAGATACAGCACAGACATATACTATAGTCATAGTCATTAAAAAATCCATTTTGCTAGTGCTAACAACTGTGTGCAAATGTTTAGGCACTCCTAATCAAATTCTATGTTTCACTGAATCTCTAACTAAACAGAAGCTGACACAAGTTTTACTTGGAGCAAAGTTAAACATAACATCCTTTTGCAAATTTTTAATGCAGAAATAACTATTTATTTGCTGAATTGATTGAAAATAATAAAAAGTAGATATGCCCAAGATGGCTGCCATGCATGCATGAATGCTGAGCTTATTGGCTCCTGCTGTCCCTGAAAGTATCTGCTTCCCCATTGTTGAGTTAAAAGGTAATGGCCTTTTAACTCAACAATGGGGAAGCAGAGAAGGAAAGTTAATGGAGTGTCTTCCTTACCATACCTCTACAATGCCCCAGATGCTGATAACAAAATGTGTTCACCGTTGGATGCTCTGTGTTCTTCAGGTATATTCCTCACTGGCGTGGATGGAATGGAAGAGCTCCCTAAGCTTGAGGAGAATGTACCATTGAGCATTCCTGAGCAGACTCCTCCACAGCTGACTGCTTCCAGCTCACTAATATAAGGTGAGACCACCCCTTGAGTTGGATTAACCTAAGGAGAGAAAGGAGCATCTGGGCCTTGCCTAAGTGTGGGTCCTGGTGTGCAGGAAGTTGTAGAATAGATTGAAACTCTACCCAAACTGGAAACTTTTCACAATTGCTGGCCACATCCTTGGCATTGGAACATTGTCAGTAGACTGGGTTGAGTGCTATGGCTGCTGAGATCAACAGAGGAAGAGAACTTGTTACAGCAGTTACTCTGGATGCTATATGGAGAGCTATCACTGAACTGAAAACTACAATGAGTACTAGAATTGATCATGTGAAGGGTGATCTCGGAACTGTGACTAATAAGCTTGTGGAGTTAGCCTTACTTCCAGAAGGAAGGAGAACTAACTATGAAGAAATTGGAAAGAAGATGAATTGCAAAAAAGTAAATAAAAAAAAAACCTTTGGTGTAGGATTGTATTATATAACAGCATGAGGATAATTTAAGAAGACAAAACTTGAGATTTTTAAGTCTCCCTCAGGTTCCTCATTTGTCTTCAAGAGATTTATAAATGAAATGCATGGGAAAATTTTGAAGATACCTGTAGAAGCAACTCCACCAGTAGTTAAACTATGCTATCTACCATTTAAGGAAAAACAGAACGAAGATCAAAAGGCAGGAGGCGAGATGGTACTGAGTGAAATAGTATCTCCGGATAGTCTTAATATTACTGAATTTTGGAAACCTCATTGGACACAGTGGATAATCAAGCAACTCTATTTGTTTCTTTTGCATTTGAAACTCATGTTTTGAATTTATATTTTAAACATCATGCAGCATTATGTTTGGGGAAAAAGATCTCTTGTTTTCCAGATGTTAGCAAGGAGACCCAGGAGCGTGTCAATACGTCCTGGCCTTGCATATATTCTTTTAGATTTACTGTAACTTTTTTTTTAATTTGAAAATGTTCGATATATATTTTTTTTATTCCAAACAATTATCTGCTTTTCTAGAAAATACGTTTTCAGTTCAAACTGTTGTGTCTTCTTAGCATCTTGAGCATCATGATAGGTAGTCAAGTTTATAGATTATCATGCATGGCAGCTTTTTCTTTCCCCTTATTTTTATAGAAGAGTTTATTCTTTTTTATAATTTATTTTCATTTGCCTTCTAGATATCTCTAGGGATTAGTCTCCCCAAGATTGTGGGCAAAGTTTGTTAAATGGCTTGCTGTAATTTCGATTTCCTTATGCATCATTGTTGTAATCAAGTATTTGCTTGCAATTATTTTGAATAATTCTAATAAATAAAAATTTTAAAAAAATAAAAAGTAAGTAAAGCAGGTGTGAAAGTTTGGAACCCTTCCATTTGACTCATTAACATTTTTTTATAAGTTGTTGATAAGGCCCAAAAAGTCAACTGATTTGTTGGGCTTTCCACTGTTGAACAAATACTCTGATCTTTCTAACCTCTCAATTTCTGATTGTTGCTCTGTATGCTTTCAACTAACATGGGCTTCTCTAAGCAGCTGCCTTTGATTTGACATGTTTGGCTTAATTCAAAATGAGATGGGTGGTCTTTATACATCCAAACCTCACCTGACTTTCCTCAATGATAACATATGAGAAATGCCCAGAAGTGAATCCGGCCTCTTTTAGGCCATTCAAACTCAGCAGCTTGGCTCACCCAGATTCATTTCATTGGATAATAAGAGACCAATCTTAAGCATGCCTCACTTTTCAACTTAATGTCACAAATACCCCCACCATTCCACTTCACAATTTGATTCTTTTGTGTCCCAATTGAATATTCACTTTTGTTCCAACTTCCACAGGTATTTAGCTGGGTCACCCCCTCTTAAAAAAAAAACAGAGCTTCTACCATCACAAACTTTAGATCCTATAATGTGTGCTGATACTGCACCCAGTGTTGCAGTATGGGTGCCTCACTACTACCACTTCGTATTCAGCTAAGATGTTCTATGATCCATTTTCAAATCAGTCTTGTGTGTCCAACATAAATCTTCTGGCAAGGGCAGACAATCAAATAAACCACAACTTTTGGTGGTGCAATCTGTCTGGTGCTTCAGTGTAACACTCCAATATAATACGGGATGTGATACCTTATGAGTCACTATTGCATTCGAGCATACTTTACAGTGGCCATATGCATTCTGGCCACCTACTCCAGCATTGGTGTTTTGTAGCTTCAAATGGTGTGATCTAGATAGCTGATCCTTCACATGTTTCTCTTGTGTAAAAGCAAATTGTGAAGATTGCTGGAGCACATCATGTCTCTGCAGTGCCTACCAATGTTGTTAAATAATATGTTTAATTTGAAATGCCTTGTCAAAATACAGAAGCACACAAACTCATCTGAATTTAGTTGTCCTGCTTACTGATCGTAGTAGCAATTCCTGGTTAGCATACTAAAGCCCTTTTATAAGCTTTTTAATCAAGGGATATAAACAATCACTGAATCGGGAGAACATTTCTCCTGTTCTCACTTTAAAGTCTTCCACAGTTGAGCACAGTCACTGCAGTCACAAGAATTGTCCTACGAGAAAATTATCCCTCAAATGTTTGGGATGGAAACTTGCATAATGTAATAAGGTATTACAATCTGATTTTTTTCTGTACATTGTATTAATGAAACATGATCCTTCCAGTTTAATCATAATGTCCAAAAAGGGAAGTGTATAATCATCAGTGGTAGCAGTAAAGTGTAGATTTTTATTGCTTGAGTTGGGCCACTGAAGAAACTCTTGAAACAACATAAATGTGCCTATTCAAATTAGGAGCACAATCTTTATTAGTAAAATCCACTGGAATAATTCCAAAATTCTTCATGATGAAGCAGGCAAACAATTGTTCACTGTGCTATTCTAGGCTAGGTGAGGTAACAAAGTTTCAACAGCCAGCTAAACCATTCCCAAGTAAAACCTTCATCAGTAGACCCTCTTATCTAATGTAGCAATCATCATAGTAAAATATCAACTTACAGTTCAGTTGCTTGAACAGAATTGTTGCCTTCTGCACATAGAATCTGTATCTATCACCTTATAGGCAAGGAGATAGCCAGAACCTTAGCTCAGCTGAGAGGTACATCTGCAATTCTCAAAGGGGAAAATAACCTGGGAAATTGCCTTGGGAAAAGTGGACTTGGGCAAATGATGAAGAATTGTGATGGAATCACAGTAGATTCAGGAGGGATCAGCCCCTAGAACAGCTGCTGATCATGAAGGCATGCTAGCAAGACTAGATTTTCCCGCACAGCCCACAAGGACCGAGAGGGAGGGTTGGCCCTAGCTCAGAGCTAACAACCAATAGGGAAAGCTCACAAGGAGTCAAAGAATACTGCAAACTATAGGGGGGGGGGGGAGTCCCAGTACAAAGTGCTATCTATTACATACACAATGTAATTGAATACAAATAATACTCATACTAAATATGCATAACAATATAATCTGCCTCTATGAATATGGGGGAAGAACATTGTTTGAACCCCCACAGAAAAAATCCTGCTTGTCCAGTACTTGCTAACTCTTTTATTTCCCTAGCTGTCTAAGGCAGAACTAACATCTTTAGCTTTTACAAAATATCCACCCCCCCCCCCCCACCCCCAGCTGTACTGAGGATTCAAGCCCTGGAGGTACATAAAGTCAGCTGGTGCAATACTCTTCATGAAAGTCTCTGAAACACAATCTCACTTTCAATAGTCCACCTCTGGCACTGCTACTCTCTTCCATATACAGCGTCTTCATTACTTACAACTATAGTTCAGCAACCAAGGGATTCTGCCTAATGGCAGTCTTCTCTCTTATAAGCACTCAACCATGGAATTCCTTCAAGGAATTCTCACTCAACATACAAGGTCTGAGATAAGACCACCAATCTTCCCTGTAGGTCCGCCTTGTGAGGATCCTTGCCATCAGGACCTCTCCTGGAGACCTCTTGCCTTGAGCCCTCCCTGATCCACTATGATCCAGAGTATTTAACTACCTCCTGGCCAAAGACCCACCCCTCTGAGTCAGCATCTGACATGGCAGGTTTAGCGCCACCTGCCGTAAGAGGGCTAAATTGCCACCTCAGTGAGGGAGTGTTCCTAGGGACACCTGCCACTATATCACTCACTCTCTCACAATAACAAACAAATTAAGCAATCAGCATTCATAGTTCTTCTTTGCCCTCAGCTTATTTATAATCTCTTAGTACTCTCAATTCCAGACCAGAGACTGTTTGTGGGGCTAACAATTAAACATGAAGCAGGTCAATAGTGTCTTTCATGTTTCTTCCTCATCAGCATTATTTTGGACAAAGCAATCAAATAATCTTTTGCATCATCCCTGCATTCAGCTGGCACAAGTGTTCAGTTTTCAAATTAGATTTTAAATTACTGCTTATCACGACTATGGCCGTGACCCCCCTTTTGACTCACCTTTTCTGCCGGTCAGCTCATAAGCTGGGTTATTTTCTGCATGGTTGTGTTTGTCCTGTGTGTTTCTAGCTTCACTTTGGGGTTGAGCGTAGGGTTTCTACTTCCTGTGTGTTCCAAGCCTCACTTCGGTGTTCAGTGTGTATTTCCTGTTTCTGCCCTGTAGGGTTAACACTTCGTCTGTGTTTCAAGGCTCACTTTGGGTTTTGTGTATTTCCTGTCTCTGTCCTGTTATAAGGAAGTGGTGCACTTTCATTCAGGGCCTTTGCAACGGCAAAGGTCGCCAGGTTAGTCTTTGTGCTTGTGAGAACTTCTGCCTAGATCCTTGTTGCCTTGTTCTTGTCTGTGTGTCTGTGGGCACTTCTGTATCTTGTTTTCTTTATTGTGGTGCACCTCTCCCTTTAGCCTTAGCTCTGTTGTTTGTTTGTTTGCTTTGTGTCCAGCCTAGTCTGCCTTGCTTGTTCTAGTCTCTTCTACCTTAGCTTCAGCTTTAGTTTTGTTGTTTGTCTGTGTGGGTTAGCTTTGGTTCTGTCCCTGCTTGTCTGTCTTTACCCTGGTAGGGTTTAGCTCCAGTCTCTTTCCTGCTTGCCTCTGCCTTGCAAGCCCTCAGCTTTGGTTCTGTCCCTGCTTGTCTGTCTTTACCCTGGTAGTCTTTAGCTCCAGTTCCCTTCCTGCTTGTGTCTGCCTTGTCTGAGTATCCTGAATCCTGTTCCAGTCACGCCAAGTTTGTTCCAGTGAAGCCAAGCCAAGTCCCTTCCAGTATTTGGTTCCACTCCAGTCAAGCCAAGCTTGTTCCAGTAGCTGGTTCTAGTGAAGCCAAGTCCATTCCAGTATTTGGTTCCATTCCACTCAAGCCAAGCTTGTTCCAGTATCCGGTTCCAGTGAAGCCAAGCCAAGTCTGTTCCAGTATCTGGTTCCAGTATCTGGTTCCAGTATCTGGTTCCAGTCCAGCCAAGTCCGTTCCAACATTTGGTTCCAGTCCGGTCAAGCCAAGCTTGTTCCAGTATCTGGTTCCAGTCCAGTCAAGCCAAGTCCGTTCCAGCTTTTGGTTCCAGCCCAGTCAAGCCAAGCTTGTTCCAGTATCTGACTCTAGCCAAGCCAAGTGCATCCTGAATCCTGCCCAGTCTTGCTTGGAGGGTTTTGCCTCCTGCTGCCACTCAACGACAGTAGGCTAAGGGCTCACTTTGTTCCAGAGTTTACACCTGGTTGCCCAAAGCCTGGGAACGTGACACTGCTTGTCCCCAGCTTAAACTTTCCTGTGTTTTCTGTGAATATGGTGAGTCATCAGGAAAGAGCAACACCAGAACATTTCACCACCTTAAACCTCTGAAAAAAAAATAACTGTCCAAGAATTTAACAAAATGGAATAAATATGAGGAAACAATGGACCAAATCAGACCTGACATTCCAGAGAGAATAACCCTCTGCCCCCCCCCTCCCAAAAAAAATAAACCAATTAATGTTTGTGGCAAAAGGATTTCCAACCACATAGACATTTAGATAGAGTCAAATGTAGTGTTTAAATAACAGGTCAAGGTAGTTTAAAAGGTGGAATTCCCTAATCTTCCAAACCCCCAAACTACCTATGCCTGCCAAATCTACACCCTCACAACTGACCCACAGACTGTCTCCACAACCCAAAAACCTTTTACCTGTAACTGCTCCATCATCTAATATATTACACCCACACCCCAAAACCACCCCTAACAGCTGCTATGTCATCCTGAAAATTGCCCCATCCTAAAAAATTAGCCCCCACAACTACCATACCATCTTAAAAACTGAGCCATCCCCAATACATACCCTCTAAATTAACCCCATACCCCCAAACTACCTTGCAGCTACCACACAGCTCTGCTTACTGCCCCACAACCAAAAAATATCCCTGCAACTGCCATACCACCCCAAACTGCCCCACTGCAAAAACCTACACCCTAACTGCCCTACCACTCTGTAACCCCAAAAGCTACCTCCCACAACTACCCTGCAAACTGCTTCCACCAAAAAAACTAACCCCCCCCCCCACAATTGCACATCACCACACAAACTTCCTCATCCCCCAAAACTACCCCTGAAACTGCCCCACACCCAAAAGCATACTGCCACACCACTCTGCATTCTGCACCCAAAACTTAACATTTTCACCTACATCTACTACACCACCTCTAAACTACCCCACCTCCTAAAACTACCCCTGCAAATAAATGCCCCATTCCAAAAAACTACTCCCAACTACTCCCACAACCTGTAAATTGTTCCACCCCCCCCCCCCCCCCCCAAATCCAACTCTTGCAACTATCCCACCACCCTACTAACTGCCCATATAAGGAAGGATGATCCTAGCAGTAGTGCTGAAAGACTACTGGTAGAAGCCATTGGTGCTATTTTGGATGATGGCGCTGACCTGGGTGGCAACAAGGGGAATTGTTACCACCCAAGACCTCACTGATACCTATACTGACCCTTGGATAAGTCCCAGGGGAGGGCAGGATTCTGGCAGGGGACTGGATGCTAAAGTCCAAGGGGGTAAGGTTTTGTGAAGGAGCAGACTGATTGTGCTGGTATAGGGTTACCATATTTTGTCCTCTCAAAAAGAGGACATGTCCTGCCCCTGCCCCGCCCACACCCCACCCCTTTCGCATCTTCACTCCGCCCCCTGTCACATATTCCCCTCCTCTCCCCCCGGGTCACATATTCCCCTCCCCTGCCTCCCCCCATCACCTTCCCTCCCCTGGGTCACCTCCCCTCCCCTTACTTACTATCTACTGCCCTGGTCGTCTAGTGACCTCTTCGGGGCAGGAAAGAGCCCCCTCTTTCCTGCCCGGAGCTCTGTCCTTGCCCTGCATCCTGTTGCTGTGACGGTCTCGGGATTCAAAATGGCCACTGAGAGTTGAAGTCTCGCGAGGCCGCTTCAACTGTCGGCAGCCATTTTGAATCCCGAGACCGTCACAGCAACAGGATGCAGGGCAAGGGCAGTGCTCCGGGCAGAAAAGAGGGGGCTCTTTCCTGCCCCGAAGAGGTCACTAGACCACAAGGGCAGTAGATAGTAAGTAAGGGAAGGGGAGGCTAGGATAGGCCCATCGCTCGCCCGCCCATTTGTCCAGAAATCCGGACAAATGGGCGGACTGGCAAAACCCGTCCGGACAGCTGGACATGTCCTCAAAAAGAGGACATGTCCGGGTAAATCCGGACATATGGTAACCCTATGCTGGTACCCCATTTGAATGAGGTCAGGCCTGTCATGAGTGTCTGGATGGTATTCGGGAGTCAGAATAGTGTGTGTGTGTGGGGGGGGGGTTCGAGATGGTATCTGGGGGTCACGACCCTGCACCAGGGGGTCTGTGATATAGTTGCACCACCCCAGCCAGCTGGTATTGTGATGGTTAGTCTCTCGCACTACATTACATGCTTGAACCCATAGCACACAGGACCCTCACTATTGGTCCAAGTATGTAATGTATTGCCCGTGTGCTCTGTGCCCTATATTACTGGAGCTTGGACTTGGCCTGGCATTGAATTTCCGGACATAATGCTGACAATAGTCAGCAAAATGCTGATCATAACCAGCTGAATATCAGGGCCTCTCGGCTCAAAGTTAGATTAGCTATTTATTTTGTAAACACTTAAATATAATACGTGTTTAGCAGTGAACTTTGTTGCTGAACATATGCATTTTCCCCTGACTCTTGCTCCACCCAAAACCATACTCCTTTTTAAAATGTATATTTGGGCTGCTTAGCAATGTAAAGAGCCAAAGTTAAATGTATTACCACCACATATTATTTTTAAAAAAGCTCTTATGTGGTTGCCACTGCTGCCAGCTGCAAAAATGCCTTTGATTATTGATCTATAAATTTATGAACATTCATTTTCAACAGTTCCAATTTTTTTTTCATAAATCAGACTCCGTGTTTTCAAGTACCTTAAGAACTAGAACTTTATATTAACCTCATGGTTAACGCAGAGAGCCATAAAAAAATTGAAGCCCATGTTTGTGCACTGAATTAACACTGAGTGGCTGATTAGCCTTTATTTGACAGGAAACATCATATTTATATTTTCAAAGCAGTGACCAGCTTATCTTAAAAGGAATGCATCCAGTCTAATTTATTGAATTAAGGATTTTTATTATTATGGGGCTCATTTTCAAAACAGAAAAACGTCCAAAAAGCAGAACAAAGCGGACATTTTTTCTTTTTTGCCAAAACATCCAAATCATTATTTTTTAAGCACATTTTTAAGACAGTTTTCTATGCAGTTCATATGCAGCTCATCCAAATCGCAAGAGGACGTGTGTCCAGGGATAAAAAGTTACATGGTTTGGTCTAGACCTATTTTAATCACAACTAAGCCACTAAAAGGTGCTCTAAATCACCAGATGACCATTGGAGGGATTAAAGCATGACACCTATTACTCCTCCATTGGGCACTGACTCCCTCCTACCCCAAAAGATGTGAAAGAAACAGTACTTTCCAGCCTCTATGCATGGGCGTAGTTTGGGAGGGCGAGGGGGCACTGCCCCACCCCAAACGGAGGTGCAGCGCAACCTGGCTGCAGGCAGCTCTCGGTCCCTCCTTCCCCCCCTCAGCTCCCCAATATTCCTCCCCTCCATTCCTGCCACCCTGCGTTTACACGTTTTATTTTATGTTGCAGCGATGGCACTGAAAACAGCACAGCGGGCTCGCCTCCAGCCTTTCTCTTCCCTCTCAGTGTCCCACCTTCCTCTGATGATGTATTTCCTGTTTCCGTGAGGGCAGGACACTGAGAGGGAAGGGAAAGGCTGGAGGCGAGCCCGCTGTGCTGTTTTCAGTGCTGTCACTGAGACTTAAAATAAAAGGTTTAAACACAGGGCAGTAGGAATGGAGAGGAGGGCTGTCGGGGAGCTGAGGGCGGGAAGGAGGAGCTGGGTTGGAACACTAGCTCTATGACATCCCCAGTCTGACTTTTTCCAGCTGTTCTTCTTCCTGTGAGCCAAGCCTCACTTTGGTCTCCTTACTTCTGCTACATTTCCTTCTTGTGACATCATCAGCCTACCCCTTTATAAGGACCCAGGGAGCTTTCCTGCATTGCCTTTGCAACAGGTCTATTTTCTTTTTTCTTATTGTTTGATTCTGAGGGAACTGGTCTTCTTATTAGCTGTGCCTTTGGGCATAGCCCTGAGCCCTGTGTGTGTGGTTCTGGTTTGAACCTGTATGGATTACTTTCCTGTTAGCTTTGCTCTCAAACAAAGCCCTGTTCTGTTTCTGTGTGTGTGTGGTTCTGGTTTGAACCTGAATGGATTACTTTCCTGTTAATTATGCTCTTCAGCTAAGTCTCTTCTGTTTCCCTGTGTGTATGGTTCTTGTTTGTACCTGAAGGGACTACTCTTCAGTTAGCTTTGTTTTCAAGCTCTGCCTGTACTGTTTCTGGACATGTGTAGTTCTTGAGAGTCTGTAGAAGCTAGTCTCATTCCTGATTACTTCACTGCTTTGCAGCTGTGTCAGCTTCTCTCCCTCTCTGCCTGCCTTTCCTTTCCCTACCCAGCTGTGTGCTGGCTGAGTTCTGGTAAGAACATTCTTTGTTTGTTTGTTTGTTTTTTTTCTTTTGTTTGCTGTTACCCCTTGTCTGCAGTGTTTGTTATTTGGCTCTTATGAGCACTTCTCCTTTGCTGTCTTGTGTATTAGAAGCAGTCTTTCCCTTTAGCTTGTTTTTGGCTGCTGTGTTTGTTTCCTGGTTCTTGTGAGCATTGCTCCTTATTTGACTTGTGTATGTAAAGGCAGCCTTCCCTTTTTGCTTGTTTTTCCTTTTGTCTTTAGTGTCTGTTATTTTATTCTGTGGCACAGCCTTGTGTATTCCTATGAGTGGCTTCCCTTTACCTTTCAGTGCCTTACGGCACAGCCTGGTGTATTCCTATGAGTGGCTCACTTTTTCCTTGAGTGCCATGTGGCCCAGCCTTGTGTATTCATATGAGTGGCTTCCCTTTTCCATGAGTGCTGTATGGTACAGTCTAGAATGTTCCTATAAGTGGCTTCCTTCTTCCTTGAGTGCTGTATGGTACAGCCTAGAGTTTTCCTATGAGTGGCTTCCCCTTACCCCTGACTGCTGTATGGTACAGCCTAGAGTGTTCCTATGAGTGGTTTCCCCTTGTCCTTGAGTGCTGTGTAGCACAGCCATGAGTGTTCCTTTGTGTGGCCTTGTCTTGAGTTTTCCCTGTGTGCTTTCTGAGCGTCCTCTCTGTTTGGTTTCTGTTTGTGTTTTAATGAGTTGTTCTTCTGTTTAGTTGTGACTACTAGCGCAGCCTTGAGCGGTCTCTCTGTGTGGCATGAGTGGGTTGTTCTTTCATTTAACTGAAGCCCTGAGCATCCTCTCTGTTTGGTTTCTGTTTGTGTTTGAGTGGGTTGCTCTTCTGTTTAGCTGTGACTACTAGCGCAGCCTTGAGCGGTCTCTCTGTGTGGCATGAGTGGGTTGTTTGTTTAGCTGTGTCTACTAGCACAGACCTGAGCATCCTCTCTGTTTGGTTTCTGTTTGTGTTTGAGTGGGTTGCTCTTCTGTTTAGCTGGGACTACTAGCTGAGCCCTAATCTACACTCTCTATGTGATTTCTGTTTGTCTTGGTTGGGACTATTCGTTTATATCTGTGGTTCTAGCACAACCCTGAGCTTCCTCCCTGTGTGGTTTTCTTATCTTTTACTTGTGGTTTCTACCATGTGAGTCTAAGTTGGGTTGTCCTTTCCCCTTTAATTTCTTTGTGCCTGTGTGTAGGATCTTTTTACCCCTTGTTTGTGGCTCTGTTTAGTGCAGGATGTGTGCACTGCTTGAGTAGTACTTGCTCAAGAGATTCCATTTTGATGGATGAGGAAGTTTGTGTGGTGGGTTCCTGGTCGGCCTTGCGGCCTGTATGCTTGGACTCTGTTACGGTGTCCTTCCTTTGTTCCTGGTTCCTGCTTTTGTCAAGTTCCGTTCCTAGTTTTCACTTTAGCCAGGCTCTGGTTTTGTCTTGTCTTGAGTGTGCTCTGTCTATTTGCCATATCTGGTATCTTGTCTGACTCGGTGTCTGGTTCACCTCTGCTCTGCGCCTCCCCAGAGGACTTGTCTGCTGCAGCCCTGGCTGCAGCCCAAGGGCTCACAATCCCGGGTTCCATGACACCTATATAACAAAGATATATGGGATTATGATACATGACACTATCTAGCATTAGCAACCTGACTTTAAAAATGCAGATTCAGACTTATTTCATCTTTCCCTGCTAAGGCCTCTGTGTGTGTGTACAGTCATCTAGGACATTGCAGACATTTTCAAGGACTACCAAACCAGCCAAGGACCTCTGAAATTCCCTTGTAACGGAATCAACATACTGGTTGGAGAAACAGAATACCACAATAGGTTGTTTACTGGGACAAATGATTCTCCGATCAGAGTGGACCTGTTATATCATGAATGTGATGTAATATTTTGACTTTCTCAATCAGTACTGGAAAGTCCCAGGATTGTTATCCCAGACTTAATTCACATGTTTACCTCAGAAAGCAACCTGTTTCCAGAAAACAATGATGTCATGTCTAATGTGCCCCTCCATATGGTGCCTGTGGGATGATAATGTGGCCCCTTAAGCCATATCATCTGAGACAAATTGGTATGCATCAACAGCAAGGACAAAGATGCATGTCACCAAACCAGCTGAATCTGGGCTCTGTCTCTATAAGAAGAACTATAAACCAGGAAAAAAGGTTGTTATCAGATTCCATCTGAAGTGTAGCCCTGCTTTGCATCTGCTGGACCTATTTGAGGAACACTCTGCCATTTGCTGGACATCTGTAGCATGTTGTATGGTTGCCATGCCAATGTTTTCTAAGTGCTGTGGGGGTAGAGTAGCTGACATAAGTACATAAGCATACGCACCACCATACTGGGAAAGACCAAGGGTCCATCAAGCCCAGCATCCTGTCTCCGACAGCGGCCAATCCAGGCTTCAAAAACCCAGCAAACCCCTCCCCCCCCAAAAAAAATTAATAATGTTCAATGGACTTTTCCCTCAGGAATCTGTCCAAACCCCCTTTAAATTCCGTAAGGCCAGCTGCTGTCACTACATTCTCCGGCAACGAGTTCCAGAGTCTAACTACATGCTGAGTAAAGAAAAACTTTCTCCTATTTGTTTTAAATCTACCATATTCTAGCTTCATCTTGTGTCCCCTGGTTTTGTTGTTGTTTGAAAGTGTAAACAATTGCTTCATATCTGTGAAGTATACAGAAGTATAAGTCTGTCTAGGTTAACGTGTGTTTTCTCTGAGCTGTTTCTATGATAAGACTTTCATTGTCTTCATTCTTGCCTTTACATATTATTTCTACTGCTATTGTAAATAAATAACAAACAAAATACACAGAGTGTATATATGTCAATGCGATAGTCTTAAATACTGTTTGGACTAAAGTGAAGGGGAGTCTCATAAAGGATTTGTCTGTTGATAGTAATATTATTTTCACTCAATAGGTGAATATATTACATATATTCATGTCATAATCATTGACTCCACCTCCACCATCCCTTTTATAATGACAAAAAGCAACTTGCTCTGTTCTCTTTATATTGAATCTCAGTAAATATGTATTTATCGAAAAGCAACACACTGCCTAAGATAAGTGCAGTGTGTTGCTTTTCGATAAATACATATTTACTGAGATTCAATATAAAGAGAACAGAGCAAGTTGCTTTTTGTCATTATAAAAGGGATGGTGGAGGTGGAGTCAATGATTATGACATGAATATATGTAATATATTCACCTATTGAGTGAAAATAATATTACTATCAACAGACAAATCCTTTATGAGACTCCCCTTCACTTTAGTCCAAACAGTATTTAAGACTATCGCATTGGCATATATACACTCTGTGTATTTTGTTTGTTATTTTATGAGACAGAGTGACGGTCTCAATTATTTTCATTGTAAATAAATAAGCACTTTATTTTTTTTTTTATAATACTCTTGATGTGGAGTTACTTCTTTTATTATTTGGGCATTGTGAGCTTGAATCTAGAGATAAGAGAGAACATTCGCTGACACTACTTTTCTAATAGCAGAATGCAGCAGAGTTCCATTCTGCTATAATCTGTACTGATTGTCATGTTCCCCTAATAACACCCCAAAAGGTTGTCTTCTGTGTATGCCCCACAAACTGGAGGTTCTACTAAAATAATGGTCCATGATTAGATCTAGATCAGATATGATAAGGACTACCCACACCCCAGTATTACATTTCTAGGGGTCTGATGTTTAAATTCACTTTCTTTCTCTATTTAGGCAATGTTAGTACAGGCTTGGAGCTATTCCCAGAAATGTTATATTTGCTTATAATTCACTGGGAACATGTTTTATAAACATCCCTACTTTGCAATTTTCCCAGAACCTAAGTCCTTGGAGATAGAGTTTTGTATTCTAAGTAAAGAACAGCCATAAGGGATTGCTTTTAAACAGCCTGTTTTATACATCTATAAGCAGAGGTGTCTATTCATCATATAAGAACAGTAAGCCTTATGTTACAGAAGTGAATGCTGTTTCCTAGAAGGTTAATTAATTATAGTGACCAAATTAAAACTAATAAGTGCTAGTGTGAACTAGAGGCTACTGAATGAGAGCAACAACAGTGTTTTATTTCTACAAGCAGAGTGAAAGCACATTGACTCTTTATGTATATCAATGAGATAATGCTGCTTGTCTCCTATTTCACTGCCTTGTGTTCTAATTAGCTCTCCACAGCATTGTCATCTCAGCTGTGTATAGCAACATTTCTGATTTTATTGTAACTGTGTGGATTATTAGTGCCGTATACTTAGGTAAGGCAGATATAGGTGCTGTTTCCTTGTTAGAGTGTGCCGAGACTGAAAAGAGTGTGGTGCATCTGCCCAAGGGAGTGTGGCATTCTAGTATCAGCCATGTTCACTTCCCTTTGGAAGCTTAATGAGGCCCTTCTGGCCACAGCACCTGTGGAGGTAAAAGCCCAGACTTTAAGAAGCATGGACACCCAAGTTGTTGGTAGAAACACATGTGAATCGTACAGATGCCATATCATTCCAGAAAGTGTGTTATCCACTAAATGCGACCTCCTTCACTCTGCAAATATGGACCTGATGGAGGGGAAGAGATGCTCCACTTGGCAGCCATGTTCAAATGTGGGGTGGTCTACTTTGTGGCTACTGAACAGCTGGCAGATGCACTGAGGGCAGCAAATGAATGTATAAGTGAGCTGAAGAGCAAGTGAGATACCGCATAGGCAGATCTCAAAGGGGTGCATAGGGAGTGTAATTTCCTTCGTACTCAAGAGGGCAACCAGCAGACACCTTGACGATGAACTAAAGAATGAGCTACAGATTGCATGTTCTGACCTTGCTGGGGCACATAAGGAATGTAAGACCCTCCAAACCTGATCGTGTGAGGTGCAGGGAGAGGTCCAGAGATTGAAGAGTTAGAACATTGAATTGGTAAAAGTTAAGGCAGTCTTGAAAACAAAGTTTAGCAACTTCCAGCAGATGCTCGATGATGTGAAGGAGGAACATGTGAAATATGAGAAGGATAGAAAGGTTTTGTTAAAACTGGAGGTTGTTGAGACTGAGCTCCATTCTCTTCAAAGGGAGCATCAGACCATGCTCCAGCAGAAAGAAGCACCGGAACAAAAGTTTTGCCAATTGCATTTCCAGAATCACTCTTTAGATGAATGAAATGTCATACTTGCAAGTGATCCAAGAGGGACAAAGAAGGTCTTGGAACCGATTTGAATGCCTGATGAGACAGGTGGAAGTAAAGTGGAAGAACTTGAAAGCCAGGAGAAGACACCCAGGTGTCACTTGTTTGACAAAATAGGATGCCAGATCAGATAGGCCTGAGGGATAAAATAACCCCAATGTGCAGAACACTATGGGCCCACAATCTTTCTTTATAGAAAGATAAGGAGGATCTTGTGAGAGAGAAATGTGCTACAGAGAGTACTTTGAACTCCGTGTCAGTGGAACTATATGTGCTACATAAGAAGTCAGGGAGTGAGTCCAAGGATGAGGGAAGTATAAAGGAATTACCCGCAGACTTCTCAGGACTACATCAGGTAGCTAATGTAGATGGGGAAGGACCCGAGGACCATTCCAGGCAGAGAAGGTCACAGTTACACACGTGGACTCTGGTTCAGGATGGCCTTTCCTACACTCCTGGGTCCTGGTCATCTTCCTGGGAGGCTTGGAGTGATAGCGAGGGGATAGCGGAGCTTAGGAAAATTGGCAACACCATTCAGCAGGGGAGGAGTGGTTTCCATAAAGGATCATCTGAGCTAGGTTTATGAAGCCATAGTTGCTTTAGGATTGGAAAGGGACATGGATATCATCACACTGGTACTCTGGACCTTTTCAGACTCCTGCCAACTAGTCTTATGAAAAGACAATTTTGGCAGCCTTCGAAAAGGCGCTTATTAAACATTGTGGGCCATATAAAGATCAATTCAAGGCTCACCATGCAGCAGATAGGATGAAATGTAAAGAAGGTCAGTCACCCAAGAGCTATGCATTCAAGTTAAGACAAATATATTATTATTTCAATCCTAATCCCCAGAAGAGGGAGGATGCAGAGTTCAAGGCCTTGTCCCTAAGAACCTTGACACCTGATTTGAAAACCTATCTGACAGATAAGGACCATGATCCCATCTCCACCTTGGTAAGTTAAGTTGAGAAATTATATGAGGCTAAGTCCAGTGGCATGGTGAGTCAGGATCAGGGGAAAAAGATCAGCGGAAGAACAAGGGTCGCCAGTTGGGAATAACTCGGCCCAAGGTACCCTGGCATTGGAAGCAGATGAACTCCCAATACCTCCACATATTGGGAAAAAAATCTCCTGCCAGGCCACCTGATAGTAAGGCATACAGTCAACCTCGAACGAACAACCAAAATGGAATGGTAAGTCATCTAAGCCTGGCTGGAAGATAGGGTTCTCCAGTCAGCTCTCCAAAGGGACATGGATAAACCCAGCTTGGAATACCTGAAGCTGTTGCATGGCCTTGAGTCCCTCATGTGGCATTTTCTGGAGCTGAGGGACACAAGTCTGGATTAACCTTCTAAGGGGAACTGGAAGGAGTTTCCCCAAGAAAATGAAGCCAAAAGTATCTGGTTCTGCTCTCTTGGAAACAAGAGGCATTTCTACAGAAAACCTAGCCAGTGACAAGTTGAAACCTGTGAACCACTGATTCCTGATGTGACCAAACAGGTTATAGATTTTAACTCTGCCCTCATATATTTATTTTATAATGGGGGTAAGGATTTAACCCCCAAGAACTCTGCCAAAACTAAAGACTCCTTGTTTAGTCACCAATACTTTTTAAGCACCCTTCATCCGAAGGAACAAAGGTATACCCTTTCTGTGTTACTGCAGGGGATCTTCTGGTGTGAAAGGTTGATAGATATGGCATCGAAAGTCATGTTGATGACTCATGACCTCTTTGAGAAGTTGAAGGCCTCATTAGAGAGTCCTCGTGTCCTACATTTATCTCCCTGTGTGCCTCCCTGGTGGCCTATGGTAATCAATCTATAGACATCATTGGTCAGTATGGGTCATTCTTCAGCTGGGTAAAATGACAATGAAGCACCCATTCATTGTGATCAAGTATTTCAGGGTGTGAACTATTGTTGGGTAATGAACTTCTATAGAGGTTCCAACCTGTTCTCGCTTATATTCAGGAGATAATGTGGACACAGGTTAATCATCCTATTCTCTGTGGGCAAGTAAAACTAGTTAAGCGAGCTAGTGAATCTTGTCAGGTTGAATGAACGAAGGAATTTATCCATATTAACTTTGAAAGGTTGGCTGACCCCTGCCTTCTGGAACTCAAACCAGAGGCTGATTTTTTTTTTTTGTTACATTTGTACCCTGCGCTTTCCCACTCATGGCAGGCTCAATGTGGCTTACATGGGGCAATGGAAGGTTAAGTGACTTGCCCAGAGTCACAAGGAGCTGCCTGTGCCTAAAGTGGGAATCAAACTCAGTTCCTCAGGATCAAAGTCCACCACCCTAACCACTAGGCCACTCCTCCACTCCTCCAGGGCATTCTTGTCAAGTGAACATGGTGATGGTGCTGAAAGGGGCAATATCCAATGTGAAGTTCAGCCCTGATAGTATACTAGTGAGGCTGAAAAAGGCTTGGGCCTGGCAAAGTGGAAACCTTCTCACACAGCCTCCAGCCTTGACAATCACCCACGAATGTAGAGTGGAATGTCAAGTGCTGTATCCCTTCTTAATATTACCCTCACTTGCCAAATCAAAGAGCAAGGACTTGCCAGACATGTTTAACCTGGAAACCCTAATCCCTGACGCAGCTTTATTATGAAACTGGTGCTGAGTTACAAAACATTAAAAAGAAACCTACCTGATTACTGTGTTCAAGTTTGTGGCCAGACTAGGCAGGGGTGAATTATTACTGATTAACGCCGGAAATGCCACGCGTGGTAGGAAATTAAAAAGTAATTTGTCCCGGCGATATAGGCGCATGCCAAACCCAAAATTACCATCAAATGAAGAGAGGGAAGTGGACCAATGACTCCAGGGAAACAGGGTTACGATAGTAAAGAGAATAACTTTATTCACAGACTCGACACAGTACTGTGTTTCGGCCACAGGCCTGCCTCAGGAGTCTTAAATCGATCCTTGAGGTTTAATGATAAATATGGTACCGGGAAGTCTTAATAAAGACTTTAAGTAGTATGCTGTAGATAATGTAGCATCTCTCTCTGGTGTATAAAAGACAAAACAGAGTATTTAACTCCCTTGAAAATCTGCACACACTGTACTGTGTCGAGTCTGTAAATAAAGTTGTTCTCTTTACTATCGTAACCCTGTTTCCCTGGAGTCATTGGCCCACTTCCCACTCTTCATTTGATTGTTTTGACTTTCATGAGGGTTTGTGTTCATCCACTTCTGTGGATTGTCAAACCTAAAATTACCACCAGGAAGGTGCGCTAGCCTGGTGGTAATCTTGTTTTGGCACATGCTGCACTCACGTAAAGCCTACAGCACCTTTGCAAAAGGGCCCCTGAGTACTTTGAGGTTTTTTCCTTCCTGCTATATTTTGAATGTTTGAATACTGTATTTTGTTTGAATCAGTGCTAGAGTTCTGTGGTGTAGTTTCTCTTTGAAGTGTACATAAAGATGGAACATCTTAGTTGATCACTCATGCCTGTAGAGATTTCTTCTCAGACTCTGCCCGTCTTGATTGCAGTAGGGTCTTAAGTCACAACATAGCCACTCTGTGGATGACATCTGTACTAGTGAGGAGTTCATTTGCAGATAATTACGGCAAATCTTGACCTGACCTGTGAACTGGGAAATTGATTGTTGCCTTTAATGATCAACAGCCCATTTTCTAATCGATATCCAGAATAATTTTATACATATTTAAATTATATATTAGTTTAATGCTTTGTTAAATTTATCAACCACTTTCCTGCAGTAGTTAGTTTGCGTTCATTTAAAATATGGATAGAGCTTTTACTGTGATAGGATGGATTACCCAAAAAAAAAACCTCAGACCTCCTGTTCTGAAGTAAAAAGAGACTGAAGGAATGCATGATCATAAATTCTGCTTTCACAACAAATAAGAAACACTCAGTGATGTAGCATTTGTGGTCAGAGCTAAATTTAGACCCAAATGGACTCTGCAAAGATCCAGAGATTCCCCTGGAAATGAGCACAGCAGTTCAGCTTGAGGTATATTTAAATCGCATCTGAAGCATCAGTTCATTTTTGCTTTGGAATGTCAACAAAAATTCTACTCCAATTATTTTGGGGATGTATTTATATATTTTTTAAGAAAAATATTTTGTGAAGTCCATGCCTCCCCCCCCCCCCCCCCCGGCCAATATTTGAAGGCATTTAACCGGCATGCCGGCTATACGCCTATTTTCACCAGGACATGGCCAGCCATGTCCTTCTGAATATTTCCAGTTAGCGGATAGCCAGTTATATCGGGCTATATAACCAGCTATTCACTGATTTTCGGCACATCGCCACTTAACTTTAGCCGCCATATTTGGTCCCGTGCAAGGCAGTCCTATCTTTGGCCAGTTTGACTTTGACCGGCCAGCACTGAATATCAGCTTGGCCAGTCAAAGTCAAACTGGCCAAAGGTAAACCAGGCTAATGATCGCAGTCTGAATATCGGCCTCATGGTCTATTCACATACCGGGGATGCAGAACATCTCCGGAAAAGGGGTACTTGCCATCTTGGTTTTAACTGTTTATAGGGATATATGAACACAGTAACACAGATGGTCGAAAGATAAAGAGGCTGACCTTGATGAAACGCCCTTGCCCATTTGTTTTCTACCAATACATTCTGAACCCCAATTGGCTGCACAATGAAGCATTGTTACCAACATTCTAAACATCTGTGGGATGTGTGGAGCACCCTGATAACTAAGCCTTACCAGGAATCTATATAGAAAGACACCATGGGTAGAATTGGAATTCTAAGTGAACAGGTTCCTGCAGAGATGTGGCAGCACTTGTGCTTGGCAGAGACCTTATGGGGGTATGTGTGCATATTTCTACTTTGTGTTCCTCCTGTCTGTACTTTTCCTGTTTGTCAAATACCACCTACAGGGAGCGCCACTGAGGATCTGTGGAGAGATATCTGATAGTTGTAGCTGACCGTTCTCCACAGGATTCTAAGTAAGGGGAGGAAGCTGAATGTTAAGGGTTTTTGTTGAAGCCTTCCGCTATTTTGTTTCTGGTGGAGGTAATGTGTGTAGGGGATAAATGTAGCATTGTATATAGTTTTATCTTTTTTGGGAGGGGGGGCAATTGTATATAATGGAACTCCAACAACAGTGACAGTGGAGAAAGCTGCACAAAAATGCAAAAGCTGAGGCCAGTGGCAGCTCCCAATGTTTAAATCACTATTTGGCTGAACACGAATAACTAGCTTGAAAACAATTAACGAAATAACTAACTTTCGCAAATCTCTGAAAACACATCTCTTCAACAAAGCCTACCTCGAGAATCCATAGCTTAATTATAACACTTCACCACTCCACCCTTCCCTGAGTATCTTCTTTTTATAACTGTTTGATTAGTTCTTTTTGTTATCCTTGATCTCTTGTAACACCAATTGTAACTTTTACCCTGGAATGGAAATGCCATAACAGGTCTCTGTAAGCCACATTGAGCCTGCAAATAGGTGAGAAAATGTGGTATACAAGTGCAATAAATAAATAAATAAATAAATAATGTATTCGGAGCACAATTTGGGGGCTAAATTAAATCGAATACGAATAGAGCCCTATTTGTAATCTTTTTTTCAGTTGGGATACACCACATGTACAAGCATTGTCCCTTTCACACACACACTGCATATATGACCCTCACGGACCATTAATCTGACACAGTATAGCAATTCTTAGCTAAATGTAAACCTGACGTCCACCTCCCCCCCCCCCCAAACAGGACATTTCTCCATGGAACTCACAACACACAGACAAAAATTCTTATTCTCATGCCATCTAAGCAATAGTGTATACACACAAACCAGGACTATTAGCCACCAACTCAAAGAGCCCTCTCTTTGAGTTGGTGGCTAATAGTCCTGGTTTGTGTGTATACGTCATTGGATGTTACCAGAGATATTGATATTGTGGATTAGTTATCTAAGCAATAGTAACATAAAATCTCCACTAACAAGAACATTGTGAAATATAAAACATGAAAAAAAACCCAAAACTCAACATGAATTTAGAAAACATGTTATACAACAGTAGCAACTATGAGCCAAACTCTACCTATTACTTCTGGGAGAATCCTGTACAAATAAAAAAATTCTGTCCACAATATTTTAAAATTCTGTATTCTTTATTTGTAATTTTTTCTTTTTTTTTTCCGAATTTCCCCAATCATAAGGCCTGACCACTCCTCCAACTTTCTCCTTCTCCAGTAATATCACTCTCCAGGTTCCACCCTCCCCAGCTTTTTCTCTCCACCTTCCCCTTGAATCCCTTCCCTTCCCCATCTTTCTCTGCCACCCCCCCCCTCCGATTCTTTCTCTCTCTCCCCTTAGTCCTCAACCTCTACCTCTTCTTTCTCTCCTACTGTGTTTTCCTCCTGGACCATGTGCAAGATCTGCTAGAAATCCATTAAGGTTGAATTTCCCCAAGTCCAAGACGAATGAAACTGTCCAACATTTATGTCTCTTCTTTTTCATATTTGGCAGCAAAAACATGAAACTCCTTATCCATAAATGTAACCTCAGAACCAAATTATTTTCTTGTTAGACAAGCACTAAAAACAGCTTTATTCTTGAACCACAATCTGCAAAAGTAATGATAGTTCTGGTTTTAATAAGCTGTTGTAACGTCCAGGGTAATTGACCTCGCTTCTGATTGTAATCCGCGATGAACTCAACCTGGGAGAATGCAAAATATAAAATATATTTATTATTATTATTATTCTAAGCAAGCACACCTACACATCAGACCACTTTCTCCTCTGCTGGCCTGCACCCAATTGCTTATTTGAACTGCATAGCTGTACAGTGTCCCATGTGGTTTACATAAGCGGTGGACTCAGACCAGCAAAGGAGAAGGAGGAGAAAGAGGTCTGATGTGCAGCTGCCTACTTCTTCCTTATGCCACATGATACGAGAGGGCAGACTAAGCCAGGTGGTGCTGAGGCTGTACAAGTGCTCTGTGGATATGTGTTGCAAGGGAAGGGAATCAGAAACCTGACTAATTTTCTGCCTTCTGTTCCCTGTGCAGAATTCTGCATTGCACAGTGGTACAAAATTCTCCCAGTAGTAAACTACAAATAGGCAGCACTACAAAATATTACACTAGGCCCTAAAACACCAACACACCCACTTGAGGAATAACAAAACATTTATAAATTCAACCTAAACACTTTTTTCTACCTTTGTTGTCTGGATGTTTTATTTTTCCATCATGTTGGTCACAGTTTATCTTTTCTGTGTTCTTCTCTGTCTTCTGCAAATTCTGCTTCCTGTGGCCTCTCTCCTCCTTACCTTGTTCCATTCCTTCACTATACCTGTCTCTGACATACTGATCTTTTCCTTAAATCTCTCTCCTCCCTTCCTTACAGCCTTTCTGTGCGTTCAGATTTTACCCTTTCACCTTTCTTTTTCAGTTTTCATCTACCTAGCAAATTTAATCTGCTGTTACCCCCTAGCTCTTCCATTCCCTATCTAACTCTTTCATCAGTGTCCTCACTTTTATCTACTTCCCATTACCACATTTTTACCATCTGTACTCACTACTCTCCCCTCAGTCATTTCTTTGATGGCATCTCCCACATGGTTCCGCCATTCTTGGCATTTCCTCTCCCTATCCCCTGCTCCACCCTTGAAAGCTGACATCTTTCTGCTTCTTCCCCTTCCTCCTCCCTCCTTCCCTCCCAGGACTGCATCTCTCACTCACCCTTTGTTCCTCCTCCTTCTCACCCTCCCAGCATTGTAATTATTGCTTACCCTTTGCCCATCCATCCTTCCCAGAACTGCATCACTCACTCTTTGCTACCTTCTTCCCTCCCAGAACTGCATCTCTTGCCCACCCTTTGTCCCCCTCACTTCCAGTACTGCATCTCTCACTGACCTGTTGCCCCTCCCTCCCAGTACTGAATTTCTGGCTCACCCTTTGGCCCTCCCTCCCAATAATGCATCTTTCACAAAATAAAACAATAAAACATGTAACATAGCATCTGCATGTCAAATTTAAACCAATCAAAAGCAATAATCTCATCAAATTCATAATCAATAGCAAAAAACAGTACTATTAGACAATGGAAAACTAAAATAAAATTAGATTGTGAACTGAACTATTGTAGAAAGGAGAATCTACTGCCTGATCAGAGAAGTGATAATGAAATGGTAAGATCATTGCTTTTGATTGGTTTTATTTGACATACAGATGCTATGTTACCTGTTTATTGTTTTATTTTGTGAAATTGTCAACTTACCTGATCTTGCTAAGTATGTTATCAGTTTCTTTTACATGATTTTAATTATCAAACCATTTAACTTGTTCTAGTCCTCTAGGCGCCATTTTTTCAAAATATCTGTTTAGGGGAGCGACCGTTCTCCCTGTGCCCCCCTAGCTACGCCACTGTTAGCTAGTTAACCAATTAAGTTATACGCATTGTTATAGAATACGTTTTGGTGTCTGCATAGATTTTCAGGCGCCATATATAGAATCCAGGAGTAAGTGTATAAATGTTAATGCTCCCTTGCATTTATGTACTAAGCTATTTGCAGGCTAAGATTTTAAAATAGCCTGAAGCACATGGCTGACATTTATGTGTGGAACTATACACTTATATGTGTGGATAGCAGTATTCTACCTGGTCAATATTCAGCTAGCAGCAGTCAGCAATTTTTTAAATGTTAACCACAATGGGCAGAATTAGGCTTGGATATTCAATGCCAGGCCATGTCCGGGCACTGGCATTGAATATCAGGGGACATGCTGGCATGTGCTGGCCGTCAGATCTTATATGCAATACCACTTTGTATTTCTCATTCTGGAAATGGCGATCGCCATTACGGCATAATGTAAGCCACATTGAGCCTGCAAAAAGGTGGGAAAATGTGGGATACAAATGCAACAAATAAATAAATATTGTCAAATTTTAATATTGTTTTGATTCTTTTGTTTTTTTATGAATTTGATGACTTGCCTATTGGTTTTATGTAAATGTTTGTCAGCAATATATATACATTTTTATATATGTAATGCCTGTTTTGATTAATATTTATTCATGTTTATTTTTTATATGTTTTTTATGTTAGACCCCTGAGGTAGGCGTTTGTACACCGAAACACGGCCTGTGTCGGGTCATTTCCAGATTAAAGTACGACCGTTATCTCTATCCTGAAGGCCCAGTGTTGCTTTTTTCCTGTTACAGAGAGTGGGACACCATACAGAGAAGACATCAGAGCCAGTAGCCAGCTCCGCTGCCACAGGCAACCTCTAGGTAGAAAGTGATTAGTGATTACACCAGGCTGGCAGGAAGGAGAGCTACAGGACCAGAAAAGGGAGGGGGGGAATGGAAGAAGAACTGCCAAGCCGGGAAAGGCTGCTGGGAGAGGGTGGTAGAAGGAGACGGAGAGCAACCAGATAAGGAGGGTACATCCTGAACTTGCACAAGAGATACATGGCAGCAGGATGGGTGAGGGCAGCACCAGCAAAAGGCAGTGTGGTTGGAGTGCCGGCAGAAGGCAGTCGGCCATGTGGGGCAATGGTGGACTGTCTGTGATGCTGTTCTCTGAGACCTGCTGCCTGAGGTAACCACCTCAGTTGGCCTCATTATAGGACCACCCTTATTCCCACCCCCTGCACACCCCTAATGATTAGTACATGCATCTGAGAAGCCAGGGAAGCAGGTTTCATTCCCACTGCAGCTCCTTGTGACTGAGCAAGTCACTTAACCCTCCAATGCCCCAAGTGCAAAATAAGTACCTGTATATAATATAAGGCTGTACCAAATAGTTATATTCAATTTGGACCCAAAAAGTGCCCCAAATGCATTATTTGCATTCAGCAGAATAGTGATTTAAATTCAAATATAAATAATCCGGGGCTCTACTGTGCTAAATCCTACTGAAATAAACACTTGATGTCTCTGATTGCACGTTGCTTCTTTTATTAATTGTTGTATTAAAGCTCAATGCCCATTATTTGCATTCAGCTCAGTACAGTTGTATTATAATTAGGGCTGTACTGAATATCCGGTCCCCTAATGCCCCGAATACATTATTTATATTCAGCCGAATACCAATAACGCATTCGGGGCACTAAGAGGCCGAACATTCAGTACAGCCCTAAATTTAAATTATGTAAAACCACTTTAATTGTAAACAGAGAAAGGCAGCATATCAAATCCCATCCATCCTCCTTTCATTAAGAAGAGTTGGCGAACAGCAGTGGTGCAGCCACGGTTGGGTTCAGGCCCACCCACTTTGGGTTCAGGCCCACCCTGTGGGCTGGCAGGGATCCCCAAGCCTTACCACCTGAAAGCTTCCAACTCTCCCTCCCACATACCATTTAAATAACAGATCTTCGCCATCAGCGAGCAGCAACTGAAACACACTACACACCTCGGCCCCACAGCCTTCCCTCTAATGTACACCCACCTATTCGGAAATAGGAAGTTGCATCGGAGGCTGAGGGGCCAGCACAAGCAGTGTGTATCAGTCGGTGCTCATTGCTGGCGAAGATCTGCTATTTAAAAGGTATGCAGTGGAGGGGGTTGAGAGACCATGCAGCATGTGGGTGGGCAGGAGAGGGAGAGACCGAATCAACTGTGGAGTGAGAACAGGGCAGAGTTCTTCTGCTCACCCACCTTGGGCCCAGGCCCACCCAAAATTGGGTATCTGACTATGCCCTTGGCAAACAGTATATCTCTGCATCCCAGCCATGCACGTTTTCTGAAATTGCCATTTATAGGTCTGTACACATGTAGATGCTTCTGTAATGACGTCCCCTCCCCTTAGTGCACAAAGGGGCCCTTTTACTAAGCCGCATACAGGCTTATTTTCGAAAGTGATCGCCGGTCATCTTCCGAAACAAATCGAGAGATGGCCGGCGATCTCCTGAACCCGGCCAAATCAGTATAATCGAAAGTCGATTTTGGCCGGGTTCAACTGCTTTCCGTCGCAGAGCCGGCGAAACATCAAAGGGGCGTGTCGGCAGGGTAGTGAAGGCGGGATGGAGCTGGGACGGGGGCGTTATCATGAGATGGCCGGCTTCGCCTGATAATGGAAAAAAAAAGCCAGGCTTGACAAGCATTTCGCCGGCATTACTTGGTCCCTATTTTTTCACGGCCATGCTTCAAAAAGGGGCCCCAACTGACCAAATGGCCACCGGAGGGAATCGGGGATGACCTCCCATTACTCCCCCAGTGGTCACCAACCCCCTCCCACCCAAAAATTTATTTTTTTTGCCAGCCTCTATGCTAGCCTGAAATGTCATACCCAGCTCCCTGACAGCAGTATGCAAGTCCCTGGAGCAGTTTTAGTGGGTGCAGTGCACTTCAGGCAGGTGGACCCAGGCCCATTCCCCCTACCTGTTCCACTTGTGGTGGTAAATGGCAGCCCTCCAAAACCCACTGTACCCACATGTCGGTGCCCCCTTCACCCCTTAGGGCTATGGAAATGGTGTAGAGTTGTGGGAAGTGGGTTTGGGGGGGGGGGGGGTTGGGGGGCTAAACAGCCAAGGAAAGGGAGCTATGCACCTGGGAGCTATTTTTATTTATTTTTTTACATTTTTAGAAGTGCCCCCTAGGGTGCCCATTTGGTGTCCTGGCATGTGAGGGGGACCAGTGCACTACAAATGCTGGCTCCTCCCATGACCAAATGCCTTGGATTTCACCGGGTTTGAGATCGCCGACATTTTCTTCCATTATGGGTGAAAAATGAGGCTGGCCATCTCAACCCCGGCGAACTCTGACATTTGGCCGGGCCCAACCGTATTAGCGAAGAAAAAGATGGCCGGCCATCCTTTTCGAAAATACGGTTGGCTCCGCCTACTTACAGCGCCGGTGCCGGAGATGGCCAGCCAGCTATTTCGCCGGCGCCTTTCGATTATGCCCCTCATAGTCGCCTATGCGTGTCCAATTCGTGTCAATTTTGAACTACTGCCCGGCTACTGTGTGGCCCAGGCAGCAGTTTTATTTTTTACGTGCGTCCACTACGCACGCTGGAAAATATATTTTATTTTCTGGCGCTCAACGCTAACTGGGCAGTCATCGGTGTTGTACGCACGTTGATGATTACCACCCGGTTAATGCGTGAGACCCAAAATGGATGTGCGGCAATTTTCATTTTGCCATACGTCCACTTTCGGCCAAAAATAAAAAGTACAGGTGTGCTGAAAAAATAGATCTGCACGTATCCAAGACGCACGCCTACACTAGGGCTGGCCATTTTTCAGTGCACCTTAGTAAAAGGACCCTTAAACATTCTAGTATGCAGAAAATGTGATAGAACGCACTATGCTATATAGCAGTTTATTTCATGTTAGCATATGTTATTTTGTTCTAGACTGTGCAATTTCAAAATAGCACATATTAAAGTAAAAGCAAACAACATGCAACGGAATGGAAACTGGAACAAATATTTTATTCCTGCCTGTTCTTATTGGCAGTTGCTACTTCTCTGCTTATTGCGCTACTGCCAACATTCTCTTTATGGGGCAGCCGTGGTCCCTTCCACCCCGGCGTTCCTTCCTGCAAATTAGTGGCACCCTGCTAACATTTATCTTTATTTGGTGGTACGCAAGCACCTCTGTGCAGTAATGACATTGTGCCCATGCTGGCAGTTACCCTTAGACTAAGCCTGCTACTCAGCAATCTGCAAAATAAAATCCAGAGTTTAAGATCAGGCCTCGTCATGGTTCATTTCCAATTATATTATACATCTGATAAACATAATCAATGGTTTGTTTGTTTTATTTCTTTTTCGCTCTTCCCTGCACAGCTTCCCAATCCCTGCAGGCTTTCCTCTACCCTAGACTTGTTCAGTGCTTTTTTTTTTTTTTTTTCAGAGCTTCAGTAATTAGGAGAACCTAGTGTTGAGTGCTGGTGCACAGTGATTGATGGCTCAGCCTTGGACTGACAGCCCAGCTGGCTCTACTCTGGCTGCTCTCCCCACAATCCTGGCTAGTGCTGTCACTTTCCAATTCAGGTTTTAACACAGGTGATTGGGGTAACCAGAGCAGCCTCTTTCCCCTGCAGATCTGGGGGGAAAGCTGAAGCGGATCCAAAAAGTCTTAAACAGAACCACTGATCTTAGAAGATTCAGTCTGAATTGTCTGAGAATCAGGAAAAGCTTTCCAAAGGTCTGATGTAAAATCTGGACAATCCTTCTCTAACTTGCCAGCAGAAGAAACAATTGGGCTTTTTTTTTTTCTGCTGGCAAGTTAAATATGTTGCTTTATTGATTTTGCTACTAGTTTGCTAAGCTATTTAATACAAAGTTTTCTTGTGACAGTCCCACCCGCCCTCCGTTGTCGACCGTCTGCCCCCTGCATTGAAATCGCAGTCTCACCTCCGTGAAAGCAGCGCTGCAGGCAGCAAAACGCCTCCCTTCGGTCCTCCTTCCTTCCCTGTGTCCTGCCCTCGTCTGACGTAACTTCCGCGTTCTGCTGCCTGCAGCGCTGCTTTCATGGAGGTGAGACTGCGATTTCAATGCAGGGGGCCCGGCCCGGTGGCGGACGGAGGGGGGAGCGGCGGCGACCTCAGGGGGGGTGGAGGGGGAGCGGCAGCAACCTCAGGGGAGTGGGGGAGCAGTGGCTGCGGCGATCTCAGGGGGGTGGATGGGAGAGCGGTGGCAGCAACCTCGGGGGGGGGCAAGGGCGGCCTTGCCCCGGGCCCGGCCCAGTCTCTCGGCGGCCCTGTTGAATATTCAGGAATAGTGCCATTGGCGGTGAGCAAAACACTCACCACTGATGGCTCAATATTGACCCCTAGTCTTTACATCAGAGATGTTTTTTTATGTGATGACTTTTTAATTGCATTGCTTCCAAAATGCTAATTGTCTCTGTTACCATACATGTAAATACCGCAGCATCAATGCTGAGAATTGGAAGACTCATCCATCCATAGTAAATGAAAGAAACTTAACATTCCATGAACTCTGAACTTGTGCCATTTTCCTGCATTCCCTCTTCATGCTGAACGCTCAAAGTATCCAAGCTTTTTCTTGTTTGTGTGTTTGCTTGTTTTCTCTGTTTTTAATTTTGAAAAATATTGGATTCCTTGAATATTAAGTAGAAGAAGCTTATTCTTGTAGCTAATATTGAGGGTCATTCATTAGTGGTTAGCACATACCATCTGCTGTAGGACCCAAAGGAATAAACCATGCCCTGTGGCAAAACTGCATGCCAAGCCCCTTCTCACTTTATGTTTTGGGAGTAAAGAAGAATACAGCACTTATCTGATATTAAATTACTGAAAACTAAAATCTTTGGACATATTGAGGAGAGGTGGAGGGAAGTTATATATACCAGCTCACGTAACTTATGAGAGTACAATATATGAGGGTTTTACATAATGAATTCAGCGTTGCTTTTACTGAGATTGCCATATTTTTCCCACATGGATATTTGTATTTCTGTTTAGGTTTTTACCAATGCAATGAGGACTAAGATGGACTGGTAAATAATTAATTGGTTTCAAAAGCAGCACATCAGAAAGCTTGACAGGGCTGCCATTTTTAGTTTTATGGAATACAGCATCGAGTGAAGTCGGCAGTGCAGGGGCCAGCTGCCAGGAATGAAGTGTATTAGAGGGTATCTTCTTTCAAGTAAGACAAATTTGTGTTGGGCAATCATGCTTCACTGGGGAAACCAATTGGAAAAGAATGATAGAGGCCCAGCTGCTGAGGTTCATCAAAGTCATTTGTTTTACGTAAGCTCATTTTTCACAGGCCAGGAGGATGTTCACCTGAAGTACACCTGTAAGGTACTGCCAACAGGAGTGAACGGTACAGTGATTTATTATATTTCACACGCTGGTGATTCAGTATGATGGTACGAGGGAATTCAAATTAAAAAGGGAGAGGGAGAGAAATGTCTGGTCTCTCTTTTCAGTATTTTCACTGCACACCCTGGCTGTAGTGCTTAGATCAACAGAAGGCCAGTAATTGTTTGCAAAGTCTATCTCACATCAAACTTGAAATGATAGCAGCAGAGTAGACCAGAGCTATTAAAGTGTTACTAATAGAGATGTGCAGATCTTTTAAAACAGTGGCATAGCTATGGGAGGGCCACAGGGGCCTGGGCCCCCAAATTGGCTCTGGGGCCCCTGGTTTGGCTGGCGGGGGTCCCCAACCACCACCAGCTGAAGAGATTGTCCCGTGCTGCTCTCACTGCATTGCCTACCCTGCTCTTCTCCGTCATGCCATGCACACTCGTTTTAGTGAAACTGAGCATGCACGACACAGTTTCATTAAAACGAGCATGCATGGCATGACTGAGAACAGGACAGGCAATGCGAGACCAGCACAGGACAAATGCTTGAGCTGGCAAGGGTTGGGGACCCCCACCAGCCAAGCTACCTTTGTGCAGTGGTGACGGCAGGGGGGCAGAGGCGGCAGCTGGAGGGGTGGCGGTGGGGAGACGGGCCAAAATGTTCCCCCTCACACTTTGGGCTCTAGCCCCCCCCCCCCCCCCCTCCCGTCGAGGTCTGGCTATGTCCCTGTTCTAAAATATGACTGAACAGAATTTTATTTGATTTTTTAAAATATCTGACCAAGTCTAACTCCTGGCACATTTACACATCTGGTGGGAGACTTCCCAGCAGTTGGGAAGTAGGACCAGTGCCGGGCTGTCTTCTACAGTCTGTGACACGAAAATAGCAGGGACAGATCAAGAACAAGTATACTTGTTTTCTGTCACATTCATATCATATGCTACGAATGTATCTCAGAAGGGGAGGGGAGACACCTTAAAGTTGATAGCAAGTAAATTGTTCTCACTTTGCAACATTGCTGAATTGCTAGTTTGATCAAGCATTGACAATGAATGTGACTACCCTGCAACCGAAATTATAAAACCACTCTTCCATGATTCTGTGACTGCCCTATTCATTATGCCAGTATCTGATCATGAAGGAGTGTAGCCTGCATGGAGTGGAAGGTACAACTCTGAACGTCTTATTGGACAGACTGGATGGACCATGCGGTCTTTATCTTCCATCATATACTATGTTGCTATGATTCAACTCAACTATTGGCAAATTCTGTTGAGTTATTTAACGTTATTTGACCATAGATTTGGCAATGAGAGTAAGAGGGCCTGCTTACATCTTTGTGGGGTTTAGTGAGTACACCATGAATCCTCCTATATTATAAAATTGTATCACTTTGATGGGAACATCAAGAAAGGTGATGAAAGATGTTAAACTGCATGCTGACTATGTGAAATTGCAGAACAACTTTATGAGAGTGGAAGACTGGGCATCCAAATGGCACATGAAATTTAATGTGGACAAGGGCAAATTGATGCATATTAGGAAGAATAAGCCAAAATTTAGTTATATGATGCTAGGTTCTACATTAGGAGTCACCACCCAAGAACAGGATTTAGGTGTTATCGTGGACAATATGTTGAAATTTGCAGTGTGCGGCAGCCAAGAAAGCAAACAGAATGTTAGGAATTATTAGGATGGGAATAGAAAATAAAACAAGGAATATTATAATGCTTTTGTATTGCTCCATGGTGTGACCTCACTTTGCGTATCATGTGTAATTCTGGTCGCCACATCTCACAATGATATAGCAGAATTAGAAAAAATACAAAGAAGGGCATGGAGAAAGGCTAAAGAGGCTAGTTAAGGTTCTTCAGCTTGGAGAAGAGATAACAGGTACATTCACTGAAGCAGTTATTATAGTATTTCCAAAACCAGACCAAGATCCCTTGGAGGCAAAGAACTCTTGGCCTATTTTATTACTAAGCCTAGACTGTAAAATTTATGCAAAAGCTCTGGCTGGTCGCTTGGTGAAGGTGGTCATGCATTTACTAAATCCCTTTCAAAATGGATATATCCAGTGAAGAATGACAGCAATTTGTGGGTTTTCTGCCACATATTATTTATTGCTAAGTCCATGATGGTTCCAACCTGTTATTTCTCTCAACACAGAGAAAGCCTTCAACTATGTTGAATGGGGATACTTGTTTCACATTTTAGAATGGTTCAGGCTAGGGAATATTGTGATAAATATGGTTCGGCTTTTATACTCAACCCTATTGCACGTATTTGAATTGAAAATTCTCTCTCCCCATGTATGGAACCCATCAAGGATGCCCTTTATCAACAACCCTATTCATCTAGAAATAGATAAAGGGCATCTATTTTTTCTAGAAGCCTTTTATTCAATCCATCCATGCATCTTCCATTATTAAGGGTATCCCAGGCAGTGTGAAGGAAATAAAAGTCTCTGATTTTGTGGATGATGTCCTTTTATATGTTTTGGACCCTTTCCTGCTTATAATCGAACGAGAAAAACGCCCAAGTTCCGACCTAAATCGGGAGATGGACGTTTATCTCACAAAAACGAATAACGCAGTATAATCAAAAGCCGAATTTGGACGTTTTCAACTGCACTCCGTCGCGGATGCGGACAACGTTGATGGGGGCGTGTCGAAGGCGTGGTGAAGGCGGAACTGGGGCGTGGTTATCTGCCGATCAGAGATGGGCGCCTTTCGCCGATAATGGAAAAAAAATATGCGTTTTTAGCGAGAATTTAGGGCACTTTTCCTGGACCCTGTTTTTCCACGAATAAGGCCCCAAAAAGTGCCCTAAATGACCAGATGACCACTGGAGGGAATCGGGGATGACCTCCCCTGACTCCCCCAGTGGTCACGAACCCCCTCCCACCACAAAATATGCCGTTTCACAACTTTTTATTTTCACCCTCAAATGTCATACCCACCTCCCTGGCAGCAGTATGCAGGTCACTGGAGCAGTGGACTTCAGGCAGGTGGACCCAGGCTCATCCCCCCCCCCACCTGTTACACTTGTGCTGGTAAATGGGAGCCCTCCAAACCGCCCCCCAAACCCACTGTACCCACGTGTAGGTGCCCCCTTCACCCCTTAGGGCTATAGTAATGGTGTAGACTTGTGGGCAGTGGGTTTTGAGGGGGATTTTGGGGCCTCAACACCCAAGGGAAGGGTGCTATGCACCTGGGAGCTGTTTTACCTTTTTTTTTTTTTTTTTTTAAAGTGCCCCCTAGGGTGCCCGGTTGGTGTCCTGGCATGTGAGGTGGACCGGTGCAGTACGAATCCTGGCCCCTCCCACGAATAAATGTCTTGGAGTTATTCGTTTTTGAGCTGGGCGTTTTCGGTTTCCATTATCGCTGAAAAACAAAAACGCCCAGCTCAAAAAAAGATAAACGTCCATGTTTTTTCGAAAATACGATTCGGTCCGCCCCTTCACGGACCCGTTCTCGGAGATAAACGCCCATGGAGATAGGCGTTTCTGTTCGATTATGCCCCTCTTTGTCTTCTATACCCTTGATTTTGCAACTACTAACCTATTTTTGGTCCTTATCTGGCTACTATATTAATCATGAAAAAACAGAAGTTATGCCCAGCAGAGATACAGATCATGGTGAACAAGGCAGCCTAGCTGACATTATGGAATAAATCCACCAAATTTCCACTTTGATGACAGGATGACAGAAACACGATCAGTGTGAAAGATTTAAAAGCAGACTTGGCTCAATTGCATAGTAAATTATCCTCAATGATACACTGTATAGAGAACTTTGCGACTTGCCTTAGCCAGGTGAAAGATTTCCCTATCCAACATTAAAAAATGGATAAAGCCTTACAAGTATTGGAGAATAGCTTGGATGATAATAGTAACAGAAACCGGAGAAACAACTTACGGATCACTGGTATTTCTGAAGGAGCAGAGGGTTCCAATGCAATCTCCTTTATAGAATCATAGATACCCTCCATCTTGATTATCTCCTTCAAGAGAGAGCTGGAAGTGGAGCGCACACATCGCATCCCAATGAGGAAACTGGAAGGACTTAAAGACCCAAGGCCATTCATAGTAAAATTACTATGACATCAATAGAGTCTTGAAATCATCACTAAACCAAGATACAAAAACAAATGCTATGTCAAGATTATAAAATAATCTTCATGGCAGATTTTGCTAAGTCTACAGTGGAAAAGAAGTGTTTGGCTGTCCGACCACGACTGAAAGCCTAGAAGCAAGATATAATCTCTACACACCAACACGAATGAAGGAGACTTATCACAATCAAACCAGAACCTTTGTTGACCCTGTGGATCTGGAGACATTTTTAACACAACATGAAAGTGAGCACAGTATGACCACATGAATCAGGATATTGGCACTTCTAGCTTAAGCATGTTCCGAGTTATCTAATGAGTACTCGAGGCTTATTATCTGATCTCTTCTTCAAACGAAACAGCAGTGCACATTTTTCTCTCTGTTGAGAGTTGTTCTCATAGGGCCAGTGGCTATGTCTTATATGGTTTGTATTTCTAGTTTGTTTTCTTTTACTGTTTTGGATCAATAGAGCATGCAGTATTTTTCTTTCTATGGTATTGTGGACTTTGGATTTAGGTTGACTTCTCTACCTGCACTCTCAGCATGGAAAGCTAATGTGTTTCCAAGTATTATTATCTATATTATAGTTATGACTAATCTCACTTTACTGTCCTTGAATGTTCAAGGCATAAATCATCCGATAAAATGTAGAAAGCTATTATTGTATTCAAAACATCTGCATGCCAATATCATATTTCTGTAGGAGACTCGTATCTCTTTGAGTGAGCCTCTTAAACTCAAATAAGATTGGATTGCAGAATGTTTATACTACCCAGTGCTGGATAAAAAATGAGGAGTAGCTATACTGTTTGCAAAATCTTTAGATTATAAAATTCTCTCTCATAATCATGATATAGAGGGATGCTGAGCACTTGCCATTGTGCAGATTACCAATGAAACCTATGCATTACTTATTAATGAATTGTCCCAATGTTGATGACGCAAGCTTTTTTCAGAAGATTACTTATCATCTTTCTCTGGTACATACAGATCATATTTTACTGGGGGGGGGGGGGGGGGGAACGACCCTTAATTTCTCACTTTATCCAATCTTAGATAAAAATTGATGGCAAAACAGCCACAGCTGAAATCCTGGTTGGTTGTTCACATACTAATGGAGGATTGGTGGCTATTGGATGCTTGGCGTATATCCCATCCACAGAATCTCGACTATACCTTTCATTCAAAGCCCCAAAATTCCTTAATCAGACTGCATTACCTTTTTGTCTTGAAGGCTCTACTGAAAAATCTCCAGAAGTCGTCTATTGAACCAAGATTATTATCAGATCATACAGCAGTAGTTTAAGAATTAGTAAGTTCATTTATATAAGAGGGAGCAGGATTTGGAGATTCAATGTCACTTTAATCCAGGAAGATGGTTTTATAGACCAGATGGAAAAATGTTCTATCAATTTTTTCCATACAAATGATGCAGGTGACACTGTGAGGCATACTGTCTGGGATACTTATAAAGCAAGTATAATAATAGAATATCCTCACACCCAATTATCCAATGTGATATATTCATTACTCTTCACTCTTCAAATAAAAAGTAAATCATGGAGGTTTCATCAGAGGCAAACTTATTACATTTACTAGTGCCAAGCATAAACGTCGAAGAGAAGAGCTTGCCAACCTAGAGGATCTTTTACTAAGCTGTGAAAAAAAGAGCCCTGTGGTAGCGGTGGGGGTGATTTTTCCTTTGCACCAGGGCCCTTTTTACTGCAGCGGGTAAAAAGCCAAAAAATGGCCATCCAGCAGGGAGCACTTACTGCCACCCATTAGGTGGAGGTAAAGGCTCCCGCGGTAACCGGGCAGCATACGGTGATGCCTGATTACCACTGGGTTAGCGCCATGCTAGACAAAAAAAACAATTTCCAGGGAGCAGCACAAATGGTACGCACTCAACCTGGAACAACCACTGGCAGCCGCATCACCCTGGCGGTAGTTCAGTTTTAGCGTGCGGTAAGCCCATGTTGGGCAACATTGAAAAGACATACTCTTACAGTTGCAAAAGTTGAAGTTTCAATTTAATATTATCCTGTTTAACAAAGCAGGAGTTCAATTATTGCAGGAAGGTGCTATGTATTATGATGGCAGAAATAAAGCTGGTAGTCTGCTCACAAACTATCTGAAAGCTAAACAAAAGGCAACGGAAATAACAGCTATCAGATCCAATAGACTGTTGATATCCTCAAAGGACATTTTGTCCAGTTCTATACTGATATATACACCTCTGAAGCCCATCTTACCGACTCCCAACTAAGATTTTTCAAAAATTACATAAGACCTCTTTATCAAAGAACCAATTGACTAAACTGAATACTCCTTTAACTACTTCAGAAATTGCAGAGAACATCAAAATATTACGACCTAGGAAGGCTCTTGGTGGAGATGGATTGACAACTGAGTTCTATTTGGCGTTTCAAAAAAACTCTCATCCCTCATCTCCTGTGCCTTTACCAAACCTTTGTTATCAACAATGCTAGTTCCGATGCATTCACTGAAGCAGTTATTATAGTATTTCCAAAACCAGGCCAAGATCCCTTAGAGGCAAAGAAATATAGGCCTATTTCATTACTAAATCTAGACTGTAAGATTTATGCAAACACTCCGGCTGGCTGCTTGGCGAAGGTGGTCATGCATTCAGTACATCCCTTTCAAACCGGATATATCCAGGGCAGAATGACAGCAGACTATTTGCGGGTTTTCTGCCACATATTATATACTGCTAAGTCCATGAAAGTTTCAGCCTGCGTTATTTCTCTCAACACAGACAATGTGATAGTATTTTCTTTTGGTAATTTCTGATTTTCAGTTTGTTCGTGTTTTGTTGATGTTATTACCTTTTGATAAAACTCAATAAAGATTACTTTGAACAAAAGAAAGAATGTAAATGGCTGGGGCAGGTTTTGGGTGCCAAAGTTATGTGTCCGTATGTTACCTTTGTGAAATGGTTTTTAAATAGGCACCTTTTGAGAACTTGAAATAGGTGTCTTTTCACAAAATTGTCCCCCACATGAAAGTGAATGGGATTAAGATTTAGTATACCACTTTCTGTGGTTACAATCAAAGCAGTCTGCCTATTATATACAGCTACTTATTTTGTACCTGCTGGGATACTGGAGGGTTAAGTGACTTGCCTAGAGTCAGAAAGAGCTGCAGTTGGAATTGAACACTGTTCACCATGTTTTTAGGTGATTGCACTAACTATTAAGCTACTGCTCCACTCAACAAAGTATACTTTGCAGCTACCTAAGCCATTCATTTTTGTCCCCGTATTCATTCTTCAGTTCTACTTCCTCACTATACAGGGAGCGTTAAAACATGAACTACTTTCTTTCTAGAGTAAAATGCAATGTATTCTCTTCCTTTGATTGGCAAAAAAAAACCTATTCTTTTTCACAGAGGCATAAATAATAATTTGACACATACAAACAATACTAGATCCAAAGACAGCAGTTGTATTGGGAGACGAGACTTAATAAACTAAAGGTCATTATACAATCATCCTGCTACTTTACATGGAAACCTTTCTAAGATAATGTACAATTGATTGTACATTAAGTTGATCAATACCTTGCCACTCTAGGGTCCAATATTTAGAGGTTTCTTTTTAAATCAATTAGCAACCAGCCTTTTTTTAACTTTCATGATCACCTTTTTTTTATTATTTTGTGCTGCTACTACTTCACAGAAACTTTTAGGAGAGATAGATGCTGGAAGAGGGGATTGGTAAATTAATAGTATCCTTTATCTACCAATTTTACAGCTTCATTAAGAAGCTTCTATTAAAAGGCCTTTGCTTCCTAGAAAACTCTTTTATCACAGAATTGTAGAAACGAAACAAGCCACGTTCTTACAAGTTTCAATTAAGAAAAGTGTTCTTCATGCTAAAAAAATAATCAGAATCTTATCTTTTTGCCTTCATAGTCGTGAAAATCAGATGTCAGTATTTCATGCTAAACTTAGCATTGACTTTACATCTTATTGTTGACCAGAAATAGAAATAAGCATCCAAAGATATTCAGAAAGCAGCTCATTATGATTTGCAATCAGTGTCTTATTAGTTTACTCTATGTATGCTCAATCATTGTTGCCTACCAGAACATAATATTTACAAAAGATATGAAATTTGATCGAAATGTAAGGATTCGTCAAAAATGTTTGTTGATCATTGATTGCTCACTCTTCAATGGCTACTATCTGCAAGCATTCTTGGTGATGTCAGAATGCCATTATTTACACATGTAGATAGCCAAGAACTTAGGGAATTAAAGGGAGTGTGTTTTGCGTGTGCTGCGGATGGGTCAAAAAATGTGTATATTTCCCCAACAGCATTCTTTTAAACCTGCTCCAAGGCAGGCATATAGGGTTCCTGTTTATTTGACTGCCCCCATCGTATCGTCTACTCACTTGTCCTTTAGATTGTAAGCTCTTTGAGCAGGGCCTGTCCTTTTATGTTAAATTGTACAGCGCTGCATAACCCTAGCAGCGCTATAGAAATGTTAAGTAGTAGTAGTAGTAGTAGTAGTAGTAGTATTTGGTCCTGACATCTCCATTTGTGATTTAGAAGACAATTGTGCTTCTCTTTGTGATGATCTTCCATCACCTCAAAAATTAAAAACAAAAGTGGCAATTCTATGAATTGGCAGCTCCGTGCTAAGCCCCAAATATCATGGGATTAGCACCAATTCTATAATGGTATCTTGGCATCAAGATTCCATTATAGAATATTGCTGTAAGTCAACATTGGTGTGCCTATGTTTAGACTCTCCCTCTTACACTACTGGCCAGATTCTATAAATGGCATCTAAAAATCTAGACATGTCCGATTAATGTGCCTAGCACTATTCCATATTTATTTATTTATTTATTGCTCAATGTGGCTTACATAATACCGTGATGGCGATCGCCAATTCCGGTATGAGAAATACAGAGTGGTAATTGCATTAAGGATCAATAAGTGATCGAGTGCATTGGGTATGAAATACAGAGTGGTACTTGCATTAAGGATCAATAAGTGATAGGGTACATATTTAAAGTGTTTTTGATACATCAATTGAAGTAGGTGCCCATGAGAAATTTTTTTAAAAGGTGGGGTTTATATGAAGAGTTAGGGTTACTCTTAACCTGGTTTTGGGACACTTGGGACCTGTTTGCTAAACTGCAGTTTAATTTTTAATTTTTTAATATCTACCTTATAACACACCTAAAGTTAGGCGCGGTGTATAGAATAGCACATAGGACCAGGGAATGCATCTACATTTAGGTGGAGCCATTTACACCACTGAAAATCTAGTGCAAATCCCCATACCTAAATGTAGGCGTGTTCCCCCGAATTCTATAACAACATGTGTAAATTCGAGTAATGCCCCTGACATGCCCACACTCCTCCCATGGCCATGCCCCCTTTTCAGCTACGCTCATTGAAATGAACACATACCTCTTTTTAGAATACACCTAAAAAGAAGCGCACATAAATTCCAATTATTGGCAATTAGTGATAGTTGGTTGTTATCGGCCAATGATCATCTCTGATTTCCTCATTACTCAATTTAGTAGTGCATGTACATTTGCCATGCACACAGTTTAATGCATGCTACTTGCCATGCCTTATATCATATCTGGCCCTATGATAATGGCCTGCATAAGTTGCCTGGGAGACATGCTCGTAGTCCAGACATGCTCCTCCTATGTGCTCATCCCCCTCTAGGCATGACTTTATAGAATTGCCCCCAGAGATGTTCCACTCAGCTCCTTAATTGGCACCTAGTTTTGTGGAATGTGGGATTTACCAGGGCCGCCGAGAGCCAGAGCCGGGCCCAGGACAAGGCCGCCCCAGGGCCCCCCCACCCGAGGTCGCCACCCACCCGAGATCGCCGGGCCCCGCCCACCCGAGGTCGCCACCCACCCGAGATTGCCAGGGCCCCCCCGTCGCCCACCCACCCAAGGTCGCCGGGCCCCCATCCACCTGCTATCAGGCCGGGCCCTCGGAACTAACCTTAAGCCTCCTTTCACTTCGCAGCAAGCAGCGGCACGGCAGACCTCTCATCCTTCCTTCCGTGCCCCGCCCTCGCGGACATTACATCAGGCGAGGGTGGGACATGTAAGGAAGGAGTGGCCTGACCTGCTGCTGCTTGCTGCGAAGTGAAAGGAGGCTTAAGGTTAGTTCTGGGAGTGACGGAGGGCGGGCCAGGCAGCGACAGAGGGCGGGCCAGGCGGCAGCGGTGCTGGGCCCCCCTGGAGGCCCGGGCCCCGGGACTTTTGTCCCCCCTGTCCCCCCCTCTCGGCGGCCCTGGGATTTACAAGTGTAAGTGCTGGCAAATACATGTGTATGTTACAAGATCAGGACCTACAAATGCAGTTTCTAGTGTTTACATGCTTAACAGCTCTAAGTGATGCCACTTGTATTTTAACCTTGTAAGTTTCTAAAATGGCTGTTGCTGTTGCACATGCTGGAAAACATACATGTATTTGCCACCTTACATATTTTACAAAGGATCCACATTCAACAGAACCCTTTTTGTAAAATACTTGGGGGAACTGTGAACATCCTGACCTGGATGTCCCAAATCCTACCTCAACATCCTACGTAAAATGGAACTTCTGAGCACAGGCGTAGTTTGCCTGCTTTGTTTGGGTGTTGGGAACACAGATGGGGAGGGAGAACTTCCCTACTCCCCCCCCCCCCTCCCCTTTCTCCACTTATATTTATTTATTTATTGAGATTTATTAACCATCTTCATGAAGAGATTCGCCCAAGGCAGTGTATAGCAGGGTACAGTTTTATATAAAACGTACAATTTTGTTAACAGCATAATAATAGTAAAATAAACATGTATATGTACAATAAATGAGATAAACTTGAGAACAGCAAATTAAAACCTAATAATTGGACTACAATTAAACAGTTTCAAAAATATACACATTTAACAGCACTGAAAATCAAATAACAGAGATATAATACGATGTCAGCATAATACTAATGGAATATCTAATACGCACACAATTAGAACATTCAAATAACATTGTTATGATACTAATACTTTTCTACCATACAGCTTACCATATAGCTGAGGGGCCAAGTGCAGATACCTAGATAGGCACAAGCAGGGGCGTATCTGCGTGGGGCCTCTGGGGCCTGGGCCCCCGCAGATTTCGCCCTGGACCCCCCTACCGCTGCCAACCCTCCCCCTCCGTTGTTGTCGACTCAGAAGAAACTTTTGGCGCCAGCTTTACTGGAAGAAGAAATGAAAGGACCTCGGCTTGGCTGGCAGGGGTTGGGGGTCCCCCGCCAGCTGACGGAATTCTTTTAACGGCAGCCAGCAGCGGCAGGAGGACGCGGACCTCGGCTGGCGGGGGTTGGGGTCCCCCGCCAGCGAAGGTAGGCGACAACAACGGAGGGGGGAGATTGGCAATGGCAGCAGCTGGGGGGAGGGGATCGGCAATGGCGGCGGCGGCGGGGGGGGGCTATAATGTGCCCCCTCACTCTGGCCCTGGCCCCCCCTACCGCCGCAGTTCAGATACGCCCCTGGGCACAAGATAGGTGGTACAGAGTCAGTTGGGATAATAGATGAGTGGCTAAACTAAAGACAAGTTCTTTGTACAGTTAAATAAGATATAAGGAACTGATCTAAGTCACAGTGTGTGTAGCTAGCTAGTCCAGGTACTGAATGATTGTATAGTCAGTCACCATATGTATTAAAGGCTTGGGAAAAGAGCCAGGGTTTCATCTGCTTCCTGAGGTAGAGGTAGTCTTGAGTTAGACGTAGCCTCTCTGGGAGTAAATTCCAGAGTGTGTGGTCTACCCGGTTACCATGTGGCTCTTGTGGTAATTTCATTTTTGGTGCACATCCGATATGCGCAGCTGAAAAAAATAATTTGTATCTTCAGACGCGCGTATTGGATGCGCGCCAAGTGGCATTTGACACGGGTAGGTCATTACCGCCCAGTTACCGCATGAGAGTTTACCGCTAGGTCGATGGCTGGCGGTAAGGTCACAAACCTAAAATGGACACGCAGCAATTTTGGTTTTGCCACCCGTCCATTTTCGGCAAAAATTTTAAAAAGGCCTTTTTTACAGGCGCGCAGAGAAATGGATCGGCACATGCCCAAAACCCACGCCTACACTACTGCAATCCATTTTTCAGCACACCTTAGTAAAAGGACCCCTCAGTTTTTTTAAATATTTGGTATATCACTCCATTTCTAATATGATTTCCACTCTTCGTACAGCACTCCCGATTATTTGTTATAAACATAATCCGTCCTTATATAGCCACAATCAATTCTATTTTGACAGATAGAATATGGTATTCTAAGACAACTATTAATAATAACATTAATTACTTTGTCATTGTGTTATAGCATTATCTGAGATGTGGATTAGTTTTCTTTCAATAAAAGTTATACCGTAATTTCCATATATTTAATATTCCCCTGCCAAACTAGGAAAATATTCATCTTCAGTGCAATGGAGGGATTCTTCATCTGAAGATCTAATGTTTCTGTGTGACAGCTGAATATTTTCACAGTTCTGGGGCTCATTAATCCATATAGTAATAATCTGTGAAGTTAAAATTAGTCAATCTCAGGAGTGAAGCAAAGTCACTAGTTCTAAAATAATAGGCTATCTTTTGCAATGAACCTTGATAACCAAATGCATAATGGTCTCAATTTGCATACAAGGCTTTTTTATAACCTAAGCAACTGATAACAGCACCTTAGCACAGTGGATCCATCCATATCTATCAAGCCTAAAAATACCGCAACATTCATTTCCTTAGTTTCCACAGCAGCTACATAACATAGTAGATGATGGCAGATAAAGACTTGTACGGTCCATCCAGTCTGCCCAACAAGATAAATTCATTGTATGAGCTACTTTGTATGCATGCCTGACCTTGATTTGTCCTTGCTATTTTCAGGGCACAGACCGTAGAAGTCTGTCCAGCACTAGCTTTGCTTCCCAATTACCGGCGTTGCCACCCAATCTCTGATAAGTTTCTGTGGATCCATTTCTTCTGAACAGGATTCCATTGTGTTTATCCCACGTATTTTTGAATTCGGTTACCGTTTTCATCTGCACCACCTCCTGCGGGAGGGCATTCCAAGTATCCACCACCCCCTCCGTGAAAAAATATTTTCTGACATTTTTCTTGAGTCTGCCCCGATTCAACCTCAATTCATGTCCTCTAGTTCTACGCCTTCCCATCTCTGGAAAAGGTTTGTTTGCGGATTAATATCTTTCAAATATTTGAACGTCTGTATCATATCACCCCTGTTTCTCCTTTCCTCCAAGGTATACATGTTCAGGTCAGCAAGTCTCTCCTCATACGGTTTGCAACGTAAATCCCATACCATTTTCGTAGCTTTTCTTTGCACCGCTTCCAGTCTTTTTACATCTGGCTCTCACCAGGTACTGTTCTAGTGTCATCTCAATGGTATGAACAGCACAAAAATCATGGGTTGAATTTTTTCATCTGACCTGTCCAACACAACTCAGTGCTGAATTCCAGTGTCTCCTTTTTCAAAGTTTTCAAGCTAAATGCCAACATATTTGATTTCAGTTATTAAATCAAATCTGATCATGTTATGATCACTGCTGTCAAGTGGTCCCCATACCATTACCTCTTGCACCAGATCATGTAGTCCACTAAGGACTAGGTCTGGAATTGCTCCCTCTTTTAATGGTTCCTTGGCCAGCTGTTCCATGAAGCAGTCCTTGATTTCATCTAGGAACTTCACCTCCCTAGCATACCCTGAGGTTACATCTATCCAGTCAATATTGGGGTAAATGAAATTAACCACTATTATTATATTACTTGGTTTGTTAGTGTCCTTAATTTCTGCCAAAATTTCTTCATCTGTCTGTTCATTTTGGTCAGCCCTGTTTCCCCCATTCCCAGTATCGCCCCTCTTTGTGTCCTTGTCTTTCCCAATGCCCAGCATTGTGTGTCTGTTTCTTCCCCCTGCCATGCATCCTTTCCTCTGTGTATGAGTGTGTGTGTGTACCCCCAGCCATGCAGCATTGTCTTTTTCACGCATCCACCCAGGAAATGCAGCATCGCTTTTCCGTATGTTCCCCAGTTACGCAGCATCTCTTTTCTATCTCTCTTACCCCCCCCCCCCCCCCCGTGCAATGCAGCATCTCCATTTGTATCTCTCCCCTCCAGCCATGCAGTATCTTGTTTCTCTCCCTCACCCCTCGCATCCAGGCATGCAGCATCTCTCTGCCTCCCAGTCATTCAGAACCTCCTGTCTCTCTTTCTCTCCCCTTCCTTGCCATGCAGCATCTTCTCTCTTTCGCTCCCCTCCCATGCACCCTGGCCATCAAGGATCTCATCTCTATATTTATCGCTCTCTCCCTTTTCCCCCATCCAATATCACACCTCTATCTTTCTTGCTCTCCCCCTACCATCCAACATTGCCTCTCATTCTTTCTTACCTTATCCAGCATTGCCTCTCTGTCTCTTTCCTGCCACCATCCAGCATTGTGCCATTAGTCTCTCCCCCCCAAAATCCAACATTGCCTCATCTCTCTCTTCTCCCCATATATCAGCACTGTCCCTCTACTTGTTAGCCTTCTCACCAATGTCCCATCTACTTCATTCCTCCCATTCCCCACTATCCAGCATTGCCTTAACTTTCTTCCCCACAACCGACCATCCAGCATCACCCCCATCTCTCTCTCCTCCCTTCACCCTACCAATATCACCCGACTCTCTCTCTCTCTCTCTCTCTCTCTCTCTATCTCTGTTCCCCCACACCATTAACAACCACTTTCTCTCAGCTACCTATATCCATCTCTCTCTCTTTTTCCTTCCCCTCCCAACTCCAGTCACTCTATCCCTCATCAGCTCTATGTCTGCAGGGACAAGAAATAGAAATTACAACCCCCCCCCCCCCCCCCCCGCCCCAACCTGCTGCCCACATATTTTTTTTAATTATTATTATTTATGAAATTTTAACAAAGTAAATCCAAGCAATTCCACGTTGCTCACATATTCACTAACCTGCTACCTCCTGACTGTGGCTGCAAACAAACCAAAACCAGAGGCAAGGCTCTAGCCTTGTGCAGGCTGCTTGACTCTCAAACAGCAAAACAGTATCGTGCTGTTTGAGACTCACTCAATGAGATCTCAAAACAAGGTAGAACTACAAGCTGATTGGTCAATATGCCTTACAGTCCAAGCTACAACCTCACTACCTATGAGATGCCAGACTCTTCAAGGAACTGAAGTGAATTCCTTGAATCACAGTCTTCAAAGTTCTTGTAAATTTATTATTTCTTTAACATATGATATTAATTTGATATTTCAGGCCTGAAGTGTTAAAGGCTGCAAGATCTTGGGAAAGACATAATCATGTATATACAAATTGCAGCCATACGTTCAAGGAGATTATTAGTAGAAGCCAACCGAGAAATGAGAAAATATATGTTCCTGCATGGTGAACTGGGCACAAGGGTTGTGATGGAAAAGCACGGTTGTTTATGTTCCACAAGAGATCTTCAATTTCAGCTTACGCCTTCAGATATCACTTCAGGCATAACAGTTCTACTATCAGTCAGTGCAAACTGAATGCTTTTTTTTCTGTTATCTGTAATAAGAACACAGAAGACTCCGATTTAAAGTATATCATCTCAGTAAGTGATAGATTTCAGGGCTGCCATATGACAAGGCTATTTTTACTTAGCTTCTACATTCCCCACCAATAATTTTTCCTGGTTTTTTTTTAGGATGAGGGCACCAATTTTTTTTCCCATATCTGTAGATTTTTCTCCCCAGGTCTTGACATCCTTGCAATTTCCAGCAACATTTCTAGTCTTGGAGCCCTAAGCTTACCAATATACTGCAGTCAAGTGGAGCAGTCCATCAATATGCCCAGGAGTTATTGGTGGGGTTTTCAGCTTTATGAGAACCTACAGCTCTTTGCTTTGGATTACTACACAAGCTCTGTCATTACCTGGAAGATGAAAACTTCAGATTTCTTCCAGAACACAACACCTGTCATTTGTTGGATCACCACATCAACAAATTGAGTTTCAAAGGTCCACAACCCCAATACAAACAAGAACCTTAAAATGCAGGTAATAATGCAAATGTATTTTGATATCTGAAAAATGGCTACGCTATAACAAAACGTACATGGGGAGAATTTGTGAAGCAATAACACTGAGGAACATTGTTTTAAGAAAGGAGGAAAATATGTATTACTAGATACCTTTGCTTGAACTGTATATGCAAAATTTGGGAACAACAATTGTTAAAATTATAACACCCGGATAATAGCTTTTTGTTTTACATTTCCATAGACATTGGATATGGAAGATTGAATGCAAAATTACAAGGAAAAAAGATAGAAATGCTATAAAATGTAAGCTCGTAAACTAAGAATATAAACAATGCAAACATTATTTTTGAAGCCTCTGCTTTGATTTTAACTCTTTAGTGCACGGGGTAGCATTTTCAATATTAAAAATAGATTAGCAGGCAATAACACACAAATGCATGTGCATTTAATCATTTAACACAATTGCTTTGAAGGCTCAGATGGAATGTTTTTCAGATTAATGTGAGGGAAACTTAAACGAAGACTCAGAGAAATATTTAAAAATCTTAGGGGCCCTTTTACTAAGGCGTGCTTAAAAATGGACTGTGCTGGTGTAGGCACGTGTTTTGGACGCGCACTGGTCCATTTCTTCAGTTTGCCTGGAAAAAAGGCATTTTTTAATGTGCCGGAAAATGGACATGTGACAAAATTAAAACCTTCACAAAAGAGAGGGTAAAACAGCATACAAAATGACACAGAAACAGAAAAAAAGCAACACTAGGCTTTTAGGATTGAGATAAATAATGTCCTCCTTTATTGAATGATGACCCAACACGGGCTGTGTTTCGGCGCATAGGCGCCTGCCTCAGGGGTCAGAAAATCCTGTTCGTGACTTTCTCAGAGATGTATGTATAACCAAATAGGCGGGATACAATGTCTCTAATGTAGGCAGTGTCTCAACTCAAAGAACGCTGTCGATACAAAAAACGCTGTCGGTACAGAAAAGCGTTTTTTGTATCAACAGAGTTCTTTGAGTTAAGAGACAAAATTAAAACCTTACCACCACCCATTGACTTAGTGGTAAGGTCTCATGCACTAACCAGTAGGTAAGTGTCCAGCATGCGTCAACTGCCAATTACCACCGGGTAAGCGCCACATGGTAGAAAATAGAAAATATTTTCTAATGCCTGTTTTAAGCACGTGCCAAAAATGGAATTACCGCCCAGGGCATGCGGTAGCCGGATGGTAGTGCCAATTTGACAAGTATTGGACATGCGTAGGCGCCTACACGCCTTTGTAAAAGGGCCCCTTAATTACTATATACTTCAAATATAAATAAGGCCTTCTAGGACTAGATTTTGTTAATGGCGCCCATATTTGGATGCCGAAAAAAATGAGTGCTAAGTCCTATTCTCAAAACGGCACTGCAGCATTGTTTATAGAATAATGCTTAGCATCAAGATCTGCACCCAGTTTTGGGCAGGAGAATTTAGGCCAGCTGAAACATGGAGGGGCATAATCGAACGGGGACAACCATCTCTAAGGGAGCCCATCTCTGAGGATGTCCCCACGAAGGGGCGGGGTATCTCGTATTACTGAAACAAGATGGGAGTCCATCTTTCATTTCGATAATACGGTCGGGGATGCCCAAATCTTGACATTTAGGTCGTCCTTACAGATGGTTGTCCCTAGACTTGGTCATTTCTGATTTTGGGCGATAATGGAAACCAAGGACGCCCATCTCAGCAACGACCAAATGCAAGCCCTTTGGTCATGAGAGGAGCCAGCATTCGTAGTGCACTGGTCCCCACTGGTCCCCCTCACATGCCAGGACACCAACCGGACACCCTAGGGGGCAATGCAGTGGACTTCAGAAAAAGCTCCCAGGTACTTAGCTCCCTTACTTTGTGTGCTGAGCCTCCCAACCCCCCCCCCCCCCCCAAATCCCACTACCCACAACTGTACACCACTACCATAGCCCTTACGTGGGAAGGGGGGCACCTAGATGTGGGTACAGTGGGTTTGTGGTGGGTTTTGGAGGGCTCACATTTACCACCACAAGTGTAACAGGTAGGGAGTAGGCCTGGGTCCGCCTGCGTGAAGTGCACTTCACCCACTAAAAACTGCTCCAGGGACCTGCATACTGCTGTCAGGGAGCTGGATATGACATTTGAGGCTGGCATAGAGGTTGGCAAAAAATGTTTTAAAAAGTTTTTTTGAGTGGGAGGGGGTTGGTGACCACTGGGGGAGTAAGGGGAGGTCATCCCCGATTCCCTCCAGTGGTCAGCTGGTCAGTTCGGGCACCCTTTTGAGGCTTGGTCTTGAAAACAAAGGGATCAAGTAAAGTCGGCCAAATGCTCATCAGGGATGCCCTTCTTTTTTCCATTATCAGCCGAGGACGCCCATCTGTTAAGCATGCCCCCATCCCGCCTTCGGTACACTGCCAACACGCCCCCGTGAACTTTGGTCGTTCCCGCCATGGAAAGCAGCTGAGGACGCCCAAAATCGGCTTTCAATTATGCCGATTTGGGCAAACCTGAGAGAAGGACGCCCATCTCCCGATTTGTGTCAAAAGATGGGCGCTCTTCTCTTTCGAAAATGCCCCTGATGGTGTAAATTTTTGTGCCTAAATTTGGTGCAGGTCTACCATATTCTATAACACAAATGCAAATTCTAGGACTGCCCATGATCTGCCCATCCCCCTCCCGTGGTCACACCACCTTTTCAGATCCATACAGAAAATGTATGGGCGCACCTTTATAGAACCCTGATTTGGAAGATGTGTGTGTAAATTCTAATTGTTGCCAATTAGCACCAAAAATTGATTGTTAGTGTGGAGCTAATTGACTCGTTCAATTTAAGTACATGAATGAATTGGGCACTTGCCCAAATTTGTGAGCACAATTTTGAGCTCCATATATAGAATTTGAGGGATAATATAGAAATGTCTCACATAGTCTGAGATAGCAGAAGGACTCTGTTTATTTTGTATATACGTGTCTAACTCATGTCAAGACAGCATGAGAGTAACGTTATAAACATTTTACATGTAAAACTTCATTTCATTTATTAAAATGTGCAGACCTTACATTACATCTCAAAAGAACATATATAGTCACAAAACATTCAACAATACAAAATTAAAATACCCACCCTAAAAAAAAAAAACTAGATCCAGAATCCTCAAATACACTTCCTACCATGCCAAAGGCTTCCACAAATGAAAACCTTTTTAGCTGTTTATACAATTCATATCATCTGTTTCATAGCAAGACTCATTTGGTACAGAGTTCCAAAACAGTGGGCCTACCAGCGAGAAAACTTTTCTACGCACCTTACTGAAACATACCTCAGTCTCAGGAGGAATCAGCAAGCACTACATATTTGAAGAACGCAAAACCATAGGAACCTCATATAACTTTATAAGACTCTGCAAATAACTTGGACCTGCACCCAAAACCAGTTTTAAAATAAAAATCCCTAGCTTAAATTCAGGGGCACAACCACTCTGCTCCAGATGGGCTTTCTCCACCCCCCCCCCCCCCCAGCCCAAAAACATCTGGTGGTCTAATTGCCCCAGGTCCCCCTAAACCCTCTTCTCCTCTTCCCCCATTCTCTATCTCTGTTAATGGCTCTCATATTCTCCCTGTCTCCTCGGCTCGTAACATTGGAGTCATCTTCAACTCTTCTCTCTCCTTCTCTGCTCATATTCAACAAATCGCCAAAACCTGCCGCTTCTTTATCTTTAACATTAGCAAAATTCGCCCCTTCCTTTCTGAACATGCCACCAAAACCCTTATTCACACCCTTGTTACTTCTCGCTTGGACTATTGCAATTTACTTCTCACTGGTCTTCCACTCAATCATCTTTCTCCTCTCCAATCTGTCCAGAATTCTGCAGCTCGACTTATTTTCCGTCAGAATTGTTATGCCCACACTAGCCCACGTCTCAAGTCACTTCACTGACTCCCTGTCCGCTTCCGTATACAGTTCAAACTTCTCTTACTGACCTTTAAATGCATCCACTCTATGACCCCTCATTACCTCTCCTCTCTCATTTCTCCCTACATTCCTCCCCATGAACTCCGCTCTCTGAGCAAGTCTCTCTTATCGTCCCCCTTCTCCTCCACCGCTAACTCCAGACTTCACTCCTTTTATCTTGCTGTACCTTATGCCTGGAACCGCCTTCCCGAGCCCATACGTCTGGCTCCATCTCTACCTGTTTTTAAATCTGTGCTGAAGGCTCACCTTTTCACTGCTGCCTTTGGCTCCTAGCCACTACCCATTTGTCCTCCTCCCTGTTCCTCTTTACCCTGTAATTCCCTTGCCCATAATGTCTTGTCCGTCTGTTTTACCTAGATTGTAAGCTCTTTGAGCAGGGACTGTCTCTCTATGTCAATTGTTCAGCGCTGCGTGCGTCTGATAGCGCTATATAAATGCTAATAGTAGTAGTAGTAGTAGGTCCCCCCAATCATTAGCCCCCCTCCCTCCAAACCTAAAAAAAAAAATCTCCAGAGGTTCCTACCCCAGCTTCCTCACAAATAGCCTGGTGGTCATCTGGGTGGATCTTAACTACCATATAAGTGAAAAACTCCCTTTTATGATAGTTAGTCTCTGCCAGTAAATCCCCCAGTATGCACTGTACAGGGTGGGGTGCCACCATTTTCAAGAGGGTGCCCGGAGAGGCAGGAGAAAAGTAGGCATCACTCCTGTTTCCAAGTAAAGGTTTAAGGGTCTGGGAAGGGGGTGGGTGGACTAGGTTACCACTAGATTGGCAGGTGATCTGCTGGGCCAGGCCTGGACTGGCCTAGTCAGAGGGGGCCACTGGGTCTAGCCCAGCCAGAAGGAGAGCCCACTGGACCACCAGGCTATTTATGAGGGGGCCAGGGGGCCAGATGGACCATCGGGCTATTTGCAAGGGGGCCAGGAGGGGGCCACTGGATCACCAGGGATTTTTTAAAGTTTTTTTTTTGGGGGGGGGGCGTGATGCTCGGGAGGCTGAGACCATTAGACCACCAGGCCATTTTTTGTTGGGCGAAGGGGCTGCAGAAATGATTTTTTTTTTTTTAATGTCAGCTTTCCTATTAGTACCTGAGCCAATCAGCACTCAGGCACTGCCAGGAAAGTTAGCGCAGAGTTCTGAGCTGCAAATTACTGCCACAATTTTAACGCAGCATAAATTTGCATGCCCTTTCCTATGCTAGGTTTGCAATAGAATTTTATTCCACCATGAACTTTTGAGCATCAGCCCCCTGGGATGGTAAAATAATCCCAGCTTTTTGCTATAGCTTGCAATGTTCACTGCAAGGCAGATAATGAATTTTGCATTTGCATGTTTTATATCTCATTACTGTATAGCATGGGGTATCCTATTATCTCTGCATTACAGCACCAAAGCCTGTGTTAGAACCCTTTAAAGGACATTAAGGGGCAAATAATGTGACTAATTGCCTAGCGCAGTTTGATACCTGCCCCCCAAAATCTTGATTTTACAAAGTTGGGAAATTCACATCTAAAACTCAAAACCATGCATGGGATATGCATGGTTCATGGTCTGGCGGGACTGGTGTTAGACATTCAGGGGCCCAGGCCAGAAACCAGGGAGGGGGCCCAAAAGCTGGATTTCAGCCTATGCCTCCTTTAGCTTGAGGCAGGTTTTGAGCCCCCTATGGTATGGGGGCCCAGGGCAATTGCCCTGTTTGCCACCCCCTGATGCTAAACATGTTTTGGGCAGGATTAGAGCAGGGCCAGTAAATAAACATGCATTCCCCACTAAGGGAATCAATTTTGAACTACCGCCTGGCTACCCCGAGCCCCGGGCAGTAATTCCATTTTTTTACGTGTGTCCGATATGCACAGCAGAAAATATTTTTAAATTTTCTACCACTTGGCGCTAACCGGGCGGTAATCGGCAGTGTACACACACTGACGATTATCGCCCAGTTAATGAATGAGACCTAACCGCTAAGTCAATGGGTAGCGGTAAGGTCTCAGGCCCAAAATGGATGCGCTCCAATTTTTTTTATTGCCGCACTTCCATTTTCAGCCAAAAAAAAGGCCTTTCTTGCAGGTGCGCTGAAAAATAGAACTGTGCACGTCCAATACACGTGTCTACACCAGTGCAGGCCATTTTTCAGCACAAATTAGTAAAAGGACCCCTAAGAAAGAGAATACACATTTATGTCTAAACAGATTGATGTTGAGATTTACACCTGCTATCCAGGACGCTGAGGTGTCAGAAAGGTGCTCGTATTAAACAGCACTCCATTGAAGGGTTAGTGGAAGTCACAGTGGTTTATGTACCCCCCCCCCCCCCCCACAAAAAAAAAAACCAAAAATGTCAAGGGATACAGGGCTCTGCTGTGTATGTCTAGTAGCGCTATAGAAATGATTAGTACTAGTAGTAGTAATGGCTCTGGGACAGCTTTGAGAAAAATACACATTTATGTTTCTAAAATTACATGTAAAAAACATGTATGTTCTGGCACATACACATATATGTTGACTGTTTTCAAGTACAAACTTAAAGCCCACCTTTTTACCACTGCTTTTGACTCCTAACCTCTGATCACTTGCCCTGTCCTTTTTATCCTCACCTCTTTATTCCCTTACCCTTAATTGTTCCGTCTGTCTGCCTGTCTTATCTAGATTGTAAGCAGGGACTGTCTTTTGTGTATGGTGTACAGCACTGCGTATGCCTTGTAGCGCTCTAGAAATGATAAGTAGTAGTAGTAGTATTTATAACATATATGTGTATGTGACCAAGTTACTACTACTACTACTACTACTATTTAGCATTTCTATAGCGCTACAGGGCATACGCAGCGCTGCACAAACATAGAAGAAAGACATTCCCTGCTCAAAGAGCTTACAATCTAATAGACAAAAAAATAAAGTAAGCAAATCAAATCAATTAATGTGTACAAGAAGGAGGAGAGGAGAGTAGGTGGAGGCGAGTGGTTACAAGTGGTTACGAGTCAAAAGCAATGTTAAAGAGGTGGGCTTTCAGTCTAGATTTAAAGGTGGCCAAGGATGGGGCAAGACGTAGGGGCTCAGGAAGTTTATTCCAGGCGTAGGGTGCAGCGAGACAGAAGGCGCGAAGTCTGGAGTTGGCAGTAGTGGAGAAGGGAACAGATAAGAAGGATTTATCCATGGAGCGGAGTGCACGGGAAGGGGTGTAGGGAAGGACGAGTGTGGAGAGATACTGGGGAGCAGCAGAGTGAGTACATTTATAGGTTAGCAGAAGAAGTTTGAACAGGATGCGAAAATGGATAGGGAGCCAGTGAAGGGTCTTGAGGAGAGGGGTAGTATGAGTAAAGCGACCCTGGCGGAAGATGAGACGGGCAGCAGAGTTTCGAACCGACTGGAGAGGGGAGAGGATTCTTTCCTATGCACAATATGTATTTTGCAATTGCTACATTGTGTTGTTACTTGTTTCTTTAAGAAAACTTAATAAAATTTCTGGGAAAAAAATATTTAAACATGTATAGCTATAAAATGGATGCTGCCACTGCATCCAACTGGTGCATAAATATCTATTCCTGAATGTATTCTAAAACAGGCTCCACATCAGCAGATCCTGTTCTAAAATATTATAGCGAAACTTGAGAAGTGCTGACCGGGACACCTCAATTCCGATTTGTACGTTCCTTCTAAAATTTGCCTCATAATTCTAAACATCTCTGTTAGATATTGCTAATTATTCTATGAGCTGTGTGCTGAAAAATTAATGCTGTTGGATTCCAAAATCTGTTTTTCTGGGGTTTTTTTTAAACTTCTCTAACTAGACATATAGACAGACAGATACCTTTAAATTTGTATTGTGTTGGCTGTCCCAACATACAACGGATCCGATTTGAAATGCGTCCCCGATAAGGATTCAATAACGGCTTCCGGTTTCATGAAGGATTTCAGTGAGCACGGCTGCACTGTGGATTACAGATTATAGACTGGGAAAAAAAAAAGTGCAACTCTAGATTGACGCAGACCATATGACCCTGAGGCAGGTAACGAAACGCTGGCCATCGTTGGTCGTGCTCAGCGTCAAATTAAAAGAAAAAAACTGGACCTCTACAAAGCTAAGTAGTCTTTAAGTTTAAGATTATGTACAGTGTATATATCTTGACATTGAGAGAGAAGAAATAGAAGAATGAAAAACGATTAGATATATATAAAAAAAAGATATTAAAATTTATATGAGGTGTTTGCCAGTGATGAAGCAGCCCAGCCCCCGCGAGCTTTCATTGTTATAGAGCCGGGGGCTTCTTGAGGCAATACCTCTTTAATCAAAAGATTTAATCTTCGGTCAGAAGTAATGCCAGTTGTGCTTATATATATATATATATATCTCCTTCACTATTGTATTTCCAACATATATGTAAACACACACATGCACACACATAAATATATAATTTTTACACTAGCCTGTAATTATAGGAATTCTTTGTGTAGTCTTTTTCTATATTTTCCCAAGCGTTTATGTTAATGCTTCAGGTCAATTTCATGATAAAGAATTCCATTATTATTTTTTTTTCATGTCCTATAAAACAACCCTATTAGATCTGAGCCCTGTACCTTACACAGCATATGACATGTACAAACTGTTGCCTGTAAGTTGGCTGTTTGTTTGATTTTCTGCAGTGTGAAGGTTGAGTTGAGTCATTTTGCACCCAATTACTTTGCAGTAAATTTGTCGGATGATTCTTGTCGCGCAGTATTGATCCGACATGTCACCTTGAACTTGTTTATTGACACATCAAAGGCAGCCCTGCTCAATTTACCACTTCCCAATTATGGCATTTATATGATGTCACAAGAGCTTCTTGTCATGTTTAGATTAGGGCCATTTTTTCACCCCCCACCTCACCAATCACTTGAGAAGCAGTTGCCATTTTTCTCTGACCTTTTCTGAAACAGATGGTGGCTCATAAAATACATCATTAGCACACATGTCATTTTATCTTGCCTCAGTTGTTTTAAGCGGAAGGTATTTCTTCAACAAAAGAATTTTCAATTTCTGTACCGCAGACAGTTTGGTCAAATAGTTTTGCCCTGCAATGAAGAAAAAAAAAAAATAAAGTACACAGTTTGCAAAAAAAACATAAAAATATAGCAAAAATATGTAATATATATAAAAAAAATAGAGCTAGACAGAGAAAGCCACCTCTACTAAGATTTTGAAAAATTATCCTTTGAACAAAAGTTTAAGGGTTCTTTTACAAAGCTGTGGTAAACAGAGGCTTTAGTGTCCCCTCACGTGGATCTTTCCCCGTGTAGTAAGGCCATTTTTATTGCAGCCAGAAACTAGCTGATTTTCCATTTTCTGAATTAACAGCCACATGCTAATGTTTATTTATTTATTTATTTACTTATTTTATTCATGACATTTATACCCCACATTAGCCCAAAACAGACTCAAGTTCAATGTGGCTTATAAACAAAAAATAAAGTGAATACACTATAATAATGCAGCGGCGTTCATAGGGTGGCTAACACCCGGGGCGGGTGCAGCGACCCCCCCATCCTCCCACCTCCAGCGAAAGGACACCTCATCCCGGCGAAAGGACACCCCCCCGGGTGCATTTTTACCTGCTGGGGGGGTGCCGCGCGCCTGTCAGCTTCGCCCGTTCCCTGCTCGCTGTGCCCCGGAACAGGAAGTAACCTGTTCCGGGGCAGAGGGAGCAGAGAACGAGCGGAGCCGACAGGCGCGCGGCACCCCCCCCCCCCCCAGCAGCGTGCACCCAGGGCGGACCGCCCCCCACCGCCCCCCCCCCCTTGGTACGCTACTCTAATAATGTACAGAATATAACACAAATTACAATATGTTGAAGAAGCAGATGAATACATGTGCGCTAAGTAACCAGGGATTTAGACTATCTCAAGGACAAACAAAGAAGGGTGGATAGGTGAGAGCATAATTAGGCAGGACTAGATGGGAAACAAGATTACGAAAAGGGTGTGTGTAAAATTCAAATAGAGTTCTTTGTATTCTGAGAGGCCAGACTGAAGAAATGTGTTTTTAGAAGACTTCTGAAAGTTAGGTAATCATCTGTAAACTTGATTGACCAGGAAGAGAATTCCAAATTCTGGTGCCTTGACAGCAGAAATTAGCAGAGTGAATTGTTTTATATATCACATTCTTACAGATGGGGAAATGTAAAACAAAATTTTCTCTAGATGATGAAACAGCGTTACGAGGAGGTAATTCAATAAGATTATTCATATATGATGGGGTTTGACCAAACAGAATTTTAAGTTATTAATTTTATTTTTATATTGCCAATAGCGTGTGGACCAGGGGCGTAGCTAAGTGGGGCCACGAGAGCATGGGCCCCCACAGATTATGCCCTGGCCCCCTCTACATTTGCCCCCCCCCCCGCTGCCGTCGCCGCCCATCCCCCACCCCGCCGCCGCATCAGGTACCTTGTTTGCTGGCAGGGGTCCCCAATCCCCGCCAGCCGAAGAGTTTTCTTCAGCGCCAGTCGATTCTGGCGCCTTTGCTGTGGGATCATCTGTTTCTGACGCCTTACATCCTGCATTGTGCATGTAGCCCCGTGCAGGACGTAAGGCGTCAGAAACAGATGATCCCACAACGAAGGCGCCAGAATCGACCGGTACTGAAGAAAACTCTTCGGCTGGAGGGGATTGGGGACCCCTACCAGCAAACAAGGTACCTGGTGGGGCAGGCAGCGGCGGGGGGGGGGGTTGCGGTCCAAAGTGGCGAGGGGTGGCAGCGAGGGGGTGGTGGTGAGGGGAGGCAGCTAAACAGTGCCCCCCACCTCGGGCTCTGGCCCCCCTCCCGCCGAGGTCTGGCTACGCCCCTGGTGTGGACATTACCAAAAACTTGCGTGTGAGCCCTTACCGCCACCTATTTTGTTGGTGGTAAAGCCAACTGTGCAAATCAGTTAGCACACAGCAATGTAGACGTACTAACCGATTAGCACAGAAACACCCACTCTCCAACCCTGACACACCCCCTCTGCAAAAAAACATAAAACTATTTTTGGATCCTGGTTTGTGCCATGGGACATCTCAGTGTGTCCCGCAACAATAAATATTTTCCCCTTAATGTCCCCCCTTTTAAGCACACATTAGTGCTTACCGCAGCTTAGTAAAAGGAGCCCCTAGGGATAGATTCTATATATGGCTGATAACAGCACTTAAAATGTAATAGTGAGCACTAATTGGCACTGATTAGAATTTAGGTGCACAACTCACTAAGCGTATTCTGTAACAATGTGCTCCAAATTTCTAACATGCGGAGGCAAAAAGGGGCATGGTTATAGGTGGGGAAATGGGCGTTTCATGGGTGTTCCAAAATGTAGGCGCCTAGTTATAGAATATTGCTCAGTGCACCTAAATCTGCGCCCTTAATACCAATTTCAGGGATAAATCCACAATAATTAGCCAAATCAAATTTAGATATCCATATTTAGTGACTAATATACTAATCTGTACTTTTGTTTTATCTTACCAATAATAAAAAAATCTCAAATATTTTGTTCAATTGTTCAATTCATATTATTTTTCTCTATCATTTTGACATACTCATACAAAACATACAAAAGAAAAACAGAATCAAAAACAAATGATGTCCAACATTTTCCTCTGTCCCGCTGTGGATACCATGTGAAAGTCTTGATCACAAGTATGTATTGCTAATTATATTCCAAACTTGTCTGTATCCAACATAAGATGTTCAACGGTAAATGATTGTAATAATTGTTCATTCCAAACTCCGTATATGCAGGAACCGTAAAGAGTATACTTAAGGTTTTACTTGTAGCTGATCAGTTTCCAAACACCCTGCATCCAGCAATGAAATGTTCAACAGCTGAATTGGAAATCCAATTTCAGGTAATTATCTTAATGTCGCACATCATCTGAGTGAATATTTCAACATTCCAACCAACGAATCTCCAAAATATCTCTGGTCCCAACACTGGCCGTGTTTCCTTATTACTTCATCAGGAGACCTTAAACAACCTCACATCTCCGTTGGGCACACCACAGCAAGCAATAGCTCCCGATGTGCAAAGTAACGTCATATCCTGTGTCATACTGTTTTTGTCGTTTGTATTTTTTGTATAAGTATATCAAAATGATAGAGAAAAATATATGAATTAAACAATTGAACAAAATATTTGAGATTTTTTATTCTTGGTAAGATAAAACAAAAGTAAAGATTAGTATAATAGTCACTAAACATGGATATCTAAATCTGCGCCCTGACATTTACACCAGGTTTTCGTTGGTGTCGTGCAGATATCAGCTCTGAAATATCAACTAAGCATATTCTATAATCGGCACCTAAATCTAGGTGCCGATTATAGAATACGCTTAGTAGGCACTGATTTTAACGCTGATTTTTTAGGCACGATATGAGGAGATTCTATATATGAACTAATATGCAACGCATCACTGGCTAAGTTTGTTGGCCAAATCAATCTGCTCAAATAGCAGGGCTATCTTGGGCCATTAGAAACTTAACTGGCCAGCGCTGAATATTTATTTATTTGTTACATTTGTATCCCCCCATTTTCCCACCTAGTTGTAGGCTCAATGTGGCTTACATAGTACCGGAGAGGCATTTGCAGACTCCGGTGTGAACAAATACAAAGTGATGTTGTGGTAAGATAAAGTTAATGTGGCACAGCCACATTAGGGCATCGTATAACGGAAGAGTTGTGTTATGTCCATTACGTACTTTAGTTTTGTTGTGTTGCAGAGATCAGGCATTTATGTTGGATCGGCAGGGTATGCCTTTTTAAACAGGTTAGTTTTTAGTGTTTTCCGGAAGTTTAGGTGATCGGACGTAGTTTTGGTAATGCGTTCCACAGTTGTGTGCTTATGTAGGAAAAACTGGATGCGTGGGTTGATTTGTATTTGAGTCCTTTGCAACATTGGCTTGGCTGGTTAAGTTTGCACAGGCCAAAAATAAACCAGATATTCAATACTGGTCACCAGAAATGGCCCGGCATTGAATATCTGGTCTCACCGTCGACCATAGAAGTTAGCCAGGCTGCCTCCTCCAGTCTGAATATCGGCCCCAATGTGTCTTTTTACCATTTTTTCCCACATGTCAAGTTTCATCCCCTTCCACTAATTTTTCTGTGTTACAGAAGCTGGGACTCCTGCTCCCATTGAGATACAATGGACCATTTTGTTGGGGGGGGGGGGAGGAAGCATATTTCTCTGGAAGCCCCAGTCTCATTTGGTACATTTTCAAACTCACTGGGCCACAATTGTGTTGTGGAATAAACATCCCATGAATTTAACATTGGAAACCAATCCTATGGTGTGTAGGAAAAAAATATAAATGTATTTCGTTCCCCATTGACCTGGTTTTGTTATTTGCCCTCTAGGTACGCTTCTGTTTTAGCAACATTAGGAAGGACATTTTCGATATGACGTCTAAATCCGACTTTGGACGTTTTGCAAAAAAAGGCCCAAATCTGAATAGGAAAGAAGGTCATTTTTAAAAAAGAAAAACGTCTATCTTTTGTTTTTGAAAATACTGCTTTGAACAAGGTTTTGTGATTTGGATGTTTCGTGTTTTTGGTCCATTTTCAAAAAAAAAAAAGAAGTCAAAGTTCAAAGCGCACAAAATCAAGCCATTGGGATGTAGGATGAGCCAGCATTTTTAGTAGACTGGTCCCTCTAACATCCCAGGACAGCAATAGGGCACCCTAGGGGGCACTGCAATGGACTTCATAAAATGCTCCCAGGTACACATCTCACCATTGCTCCCTTACCTTGTGTGCTGAGCCCCCCCAAACCCCAGCCAAAACCCACTACCCCCGACTGTACACTACTACCATAGCCCTTACAGGTGAAGGGGGCACCTATATGTGGGTACAGTGGGTTTCTGGTGAGTTTTGGAGGGCTCACAGTTTCCTCCTCAAGTGTAACAGGTAAGGGGAGGCAGGAGCCTGGGTCCACCTGTCTGCAGTGCACTGCATCCAACACTAGACTACTCCGGGGATCTGCATGCTGTTCTAATGGACTTGAGTATAACATCTGAGGCTGGCAAGTAATGTTTTTCCATCACATTTTTTGGGGGTGGGAGGGAGTTAGTGACCACTGGGGAAATAAGGGGAGGTCATCCCTGATTCTCTCCAGTGGTCATCTAGTTATTTAGGGCACCTTTTTGTGCCTTATTCACTATAAAAATAGGTCTAGCACAAAACCTAGTTTTAGTTTTAGTCCTGGACGGTTTGGTTTTGTTCCATTATGGCTGAAAAACATCTACGTCTTAGGAACACCAAAGTCCCAGCCTGAACACGCTCCTGATACGCCCCCTTGAGATTTGGATGCACTTCTAACCGACTTCATAGAAAAACATCTAGAAATAAGTTTTTTAAATACTGATTTGGATGTTTTTGTGAGAAAAATGTCCACATGCTACTTCATGCCACTTGTTTGACGTTTTTTCTGTTTTGAAAATGAGCCCATAGGCCACCAGAATAAATACTTGGTGTAAAGCACATGGGCATTTTAGTCTGCACCCTTTTGTAATAGCTAATTTTGATCACAAAGTAATGTTTAGGAAGTGTTTGAGTTTTATCTGATTTTATTTTTGAAGATGATGATATTTATTGCATTTGTATCCCACATTTTCCCACCTCTTTGCAGGCTCAATGTGGCTTACAATACATCATGGATAGTGGAAATATATTAGAAAATAGACAATTAGTGTTACAGAAGGATCTTGGGTAACATGATAATGATAGAATATGATAGTAGTATAACAAGCAGGAATTCTAAGACAGTTCTGAATATATGTGGAGAAGTTGAGTATGTTCACATTGGTTGATCTTTGTGGTATGCTCTTGCTTTATTTTTAATCTTTATTTCTGTTATTGTTTTTATATGCTCTGTAAACCATTTTGAATGATAATCTTTATCGGAAAAATGGTATATAAATGTAAATAAATAGAGTCTTATTAACAGTTTTCCCTCCTCATGCCAAGTTTCATCCAATTCCATTCCATTTTCTGAGAATTATTTTGCCCCCAGGCAGACAGACAGGCATTCTTGATCCCTTTCCTTTATGTCAGAAAGAATACAACTGATGGGGGATAAAGACCATATGGCCTATCCAGTCCGCCCATTCAAACCAATGCACCCATTCTCTACATCCCCCTTAACCCTTCTCCAACAGAGATCCTCGATATTTGTTCCATACTTTCTTGAATTCTAATACTGTCCTCACCTCTACTGTCTCCACTGGGAGGCTGTTCCATGTGTCCACTATGCATTTTTGTAATCAAATATTTCCTTAGATTATTGCTGAATCTGCCCTCTTTCACTCTCATGCCTCATCCTATGACTTTCTCATTGCAGTTCCTCCTTTCCACTGAAAAAGGCTCGACTCCCATGTAGTAACAGAGTGGAGATATTTTAGTGCCTCTACAATATATCCCCTTTCCTGCTTCTCCTCCAAAGAGTATACTGGGAGTATACTGTCACATCCAGATATTGATTCCTTGGAAAAGAGGCAGAAAAAGGGAGCTATGATAGAAACATTTACTGGGATGGTAATATCAATGATAGAAGTAGAAAAGGACAGAAGCTGCTCCCTTCTTTGGTAGGGAAGGTACAATGTCGTCATTTATTCAATTTGGAAAAGGGTTGATTTCACATATCTAGAGAGATTAAGAAGGGTATTGCAATTCACTGAGACAAGTTGCGAAGGGGTGTTGTCCTTCATTTATGTACAAGGGTAGGGTTGATCATACCCACTGAAGTATGGTGACAGAGGTGCTGTCACCCAATGAGACAAGGTGAGGGAAGATACTGTCACTGAGGGTGAAATATATTGATATGCAGTTTAAGGGAAAATATTTATTGTTGCAAGACTGAAATGTTCTTGACCTTGGGAGTGCTTACTATTGACCTTGGAGTGACAGGTTTAAGACATGCATTTTCAGCACTGTCATTTAACAGAGTGAAGAGCTCTCAATTCACCCTAAACATATAGAGCAAAGCTACAATTGATGCTTATATTTTTGTTTAATTTCTTATGGAAGTATTAGGACAAATCAAAGCAAATATTTGGAAGAATAATTACTTTGATGAATCCTGGCTGTATCCTGGTTATTCTCTATGTTTAAATAACTAATTTTAAAATTTGTGATTTTAAACAGAGATCTAAGTACCCACCAGCGATGTCCTCCTAGACTTTCACTTGTCTCTTCTGAGCTATACAAACACTCCAGAACTTTTTTACCTAAGGGAAGCATATCTTAGCTGCTCAGGAGCTACTCTGTTTCCTAATTTTTGCCACTATTACAAGTCTCTAGTTAATGTTCACTGTTAGTTTTATATTTATGTAAGAAACAGAAAAAAATAAAGACAATAGAACACTTTGGAGACTATGTGCTTAAGCAACCAGTAAAATTGTTTTAGCATGTACTAGTGAAATCCATCTAGAAACTGGGTTTTGACAGATTATAATGTGTGTATTAATCAGATTGGCCTTTTGATCTGTTGAATTGCAATGGCTGAAAAAGGGATAGTGACAAGTTCATGTGGAGTGGGTAACAACTTTGGTCTTACCTCCCTCCCTGACCCTAGACTCTCCTCTTACAGTTGCCTATCCAGGCTACACTTTCCTACTGTTGAACGGTTTGCTGGTTGGAGGGGACACTTGCTCTCTCCCTTCCACTCTCCGTACTCACTTTCTGTCCTACATACTGCCAGACACCTGTGCAGTCTGATACTCTCCCTTCCATAAGCACTACCTCACCCTTCCACTTGCCCAGCTGAAGAGCTGTCCCCCTTCATTCCCAGAATACAAGACCCACCTAAGTCATTTCCACCCCATGCCCCTTTTCCATGGTCCCTCCCCTTTTATTTGCCCCTTCTTAGGTCCTTTCTACCTTATCTTCTCAGACCTGTTTCAATCTGTGTTTCCCAATGGCTGTTTCTTAGGTCTTCTAGTCTATTCCCTGTCCCATGACCTTTTCATAGGTCCCCTCCCCTTCTTTTCTCTTTGTTCACTTCTCAGGTGTCCTCTTCTCTTAAAGCCCATCTCAAGTCCTTTCCCTCTATCTCTTTTTTGGTAACTATTTCCCTCATCCATTTCAGTGGTTTCACTTCTGATTCCCATCCAATATTTCCGCCCTTGCCTGGTGCTTTCTGGAATTCTCTCGCCCCATCATCTCCTCCATGACTTCTTGGGTTGTTTGCCTCTCCCAGCATGTCACTTCAGTTAGTTCATAGTTTTGGTTGTATGTGGGTATGGTGATTTTGAGCATTTAAGGGAGTGTGTGGTTGAGAGAGAGAGAGAGAGAGAGAGAGAGATGATTCTCCTTCACTTCATACCAATGCTCTTTCCCTTTCTGCCTCACCTTTTCAACCTCATCCCCTCTTGTCTTTCATTCTTATCCTCACTCTGCCATGTTGAATTCTGCCTTCCAGCTGTGCCAGCAGTTGTGGTCTGTGTGAGCTGATGTCAGCATGACCCAGCTGACACCAAGTTCTTTTTTGGAAGGCCTGAGGACAGCAGGTTTTCAACATCCATTCAGTGTATACTTTGCAATGGGGGCTTATATGACCTGTCTTGTAGACAACTAGATTGCTTCCCATTTGTTTTGTATAGAAGTGAAATGCAAAAATTTTATATGCATGCTAAAATGATTCTTAATGGCAATGCACTGCATTTTTTCCATACTGGCTAAACTGCAACCTCTTTAATGAATATGTAGAATTGCATGCACTCACAAAGTGTAAATGAGTGCATGATCTTCATACTGTTTTGATTTTTTTTTTAATTTAGCTCATACCTGTTCAGTAAAGTAGCACAAGGTGAGTTACAATCATTGCAAGTCAGGACCAAGATTTAAAGGACCAATAGCAAGAGAGATTTAATTTTCCCTCAACCACTGTCTGTCAGGATCAAAGATCTGCTACGGCCTGATCCACCCTAATTCTCCAACCTTCATAGTCATCATAATGGTCCTGGAGGATGCTCACCACTGCTTTTTTTCCCTTTTTTTCTCTTGGCAATTGTGACCTCTGCCTAATGTTATGAAATGATCATAGAAATAATGTGCTCAAGAGCAGCCCAGTTCCATCCTTTCCCAATGATATAAGACCCAAATGGTGGTAGCAGGCTTCCTGCATTTCTTTGCCCAATATACTTGTTCAGGCCACAAAAGTCCCTTGCTCTGGACTTGAGAGTAAGGTCTGAATGGTATACCATGCCACAGCGGACCTTTGATGTTGACTTGGTGGTCATTGGGATAGGTCAGACCATGAAGGATCCTTGATATAGACTTACAAGGAGTCTTCAAAGAGAAGGCCTCCTGCCTGTATCACATGTTTGTGAGATACCTAACACTCACTGCAAAGCAGCAGTTAAAGTTTTGGCTTTAGTGGGCATCAGTTAACTAAAACAAAGAAGACTCTATTAAACACTCCCTTGCTAAATCCTAATATACATCTCAAATCCTCTATTTGCTTGAATGCATACTAAATGGTGGCTGAGGTTTATTTAATGTGCATGCTAGGGCCCTACCCCATGATTCTATGTTTAAATTTACATGCCAATTGCACATGAAATCCATGAAAATAAATGTACATTTGTGTGTATACATGGCAGTATAGCACTAGTCTATAGTTACACATTAAACTGTTATAGAGCATAATTGTCAGAGGGGTGTTCACATGGGTGGTCCATAGGTGGGGTGCCCAATTTTATGTGTAACTTATAACTGCTGCATTTAGGTAGTAACTAATAAATAAACTGTGTGCCCTTGGTATGGGCCCTAAAGTGACAGACTGGGTTAGGAACTGGTTGACTGTAAGATGACAGAGGGTAGTGGTAAATGGAGCTTGAATAATGGTCCAGAATTTGGCAGTTATGATTTAGTGCTAAAAAATGCAGGGTCATGCATTTGAGTTGAAAAAAAAAAGACCTGAGGGAACAGTATAGTTTAGGGGGTGAAGAACGTTTGTGCATGAAAGAGGGGTGGGACTTGGGTGTGATTGTATGTGATGATCTTAAAGTGGCCAAACAGGTAGAAAAGGCGATGGTGAAATGTGGAAGGATGATTGGGTGCATAGGGAGAGGAGTGGTCATTAGAAAAAGGAGGTGATGATGCTCCTGTATAAGAATCTGGAGTGACCTCATTTAGAAAATTGTGTACAATTCTAGAGACCCCACAAACTAAAAGATATAAACATGATGGAGTTGGTCCAGAGGGCAGCTACGAAAATGATCAGTGGTCTTTGTCATAAAGCATATGGGGATAGACTTAAAGATCTCAATATGTATACTTTGGAATAAAAGCGAGAGGGGGTAGATATGATAGAGACATTTAATACCTACACAGCATAAATGCACAGGAGGTGAGTCTCTTTCAGTTGAAAGGAACTCTGGAACAAAGGGATAGACTCAAAAGTAACCTAAAGAAATACTTCTTCATGGAAAGGCCTCCCAGTGAAGGTGGTGGAGATGAAAACTGTATCTGAATTTAAGAAAGTTTGGGACAAGTACATATGTCTCTATCACAGAAGAAGGGTTAGTAGATGGCATGGATGGGCAAACTGGATAGGCCATATAGTTTGTCTCTGCCTTCACTTTTCTATGTTTCTATGTAACATTTATGCCAGCCATAGACCTGATGTAAGTGTTTACGCCTATATTTAGGAATGCCACCGCTGACTTATGTTATTATTATTATTATTTTCATTATTACTGTATGTATTCAGTAACAACTCTTACCCATGTAAGTATTCTTATAGAATAAGCACACTATCAGGCTTATTTTCAGAAGAGAAGGACACCCATCTTTCGACACAAATTGGAAGATGGGCGTCCTTCTCACAAGGTCATCCAAATCAGCATAATCGAAAGCCGATTTTAGACGTCCCCAACTGCTTTCCATCGCGGGGATGACCAAAGTTCACGGGGGCGTGTTGGAGGCATAGCGAAGGCGGGACTTGGGTGTGCCTAACACATGGGCGTCCTTGACCCAAAATGGAAAAAAAAGGGTGTCCCTGACGAGCATTTGGATGACTTTACCTGGTCCAGTTTTTCTTATGACCAAGGCACAAAAAGGTGCCCGAACTGACCAGATGACCACCGGAGGGAATCGGGGATCACCCCCCCACTTACTCCCCCAATGGTCACCAACCCCCTCCCAACCTCAAAAACTATCTTTCAAAAAATTTTGTGCCAGCCTCTATGCCAGCTTCAAATGTCATACTCAGGTCCATCACAGCAGTATGCAGGTCCCAGGAGCAGTTTTAGTGGGTGCAGTGCACTTCAGGCAAGCAGACCCAGGCCCACCCCCCTACCTGTTACACTTGTGGTGGTAAATGTGAGCCCTCAAAACCCACCACAAACCCACTGTACCCACATCTAGGTGCCCCCTTCACCTGCAAGGGCTATGGTAGTGTTGTACAGTTGTGGGTAGTGGGTTTTGGGGGGCTCAGCACACAAGGTAAGGGAGCTACGTACATGGGAGCTTTTTCTGAAGCCCATTGCAGTGCCCCCTAGGGTGCCTGGTTGGTGTTCTGGCATGTCAGGGGGACCAGTGAACTACGAATGCTGGCTCCTCCCATGACCAAAGGGCTTGCATTTGGTCATTTCTGAGATGGGTGTCCTTAGTTTCCATTATCGCTGAAAATCAGAAACGACCAAGTCTAAGGACGACCATCTCTAGGGTCAACCTAAATGTCAAGATTTGGGCATCCCCGACTGTATTATCGAAACGAAAGATGGACGCCCATCTTGTTTCGATAATACGGGTTTCCCCGCCCCTTTGCCAGAACGTCCTGCGAGGACGTCCTCAGGAAAACTTGGGTGCCCCTTTCGATTATGCCCTTCCATGTGTGGAAATATAACACCTAAATTGTGGAACCCATTTACAGAATTGTCCCTTTAATGTAATTTCACACACAATTATGTGTGAATGTTAAACAGCCTTAGTTTGTACATTTACCCCCCTAAATCTGCAAAAGTTGCCAAAAATTGTGCATGGAAATTTGGCCATGTGCCCAGTTTGCATACACAATTTCATTTAATAACAAACTAATTAGCGTCAATAATTGGCTTTTTAACAAGCAATTACAGGCACTAATTCAGGGTGTACTCAGGTGTCCTGCAGTAAGTTCTGGGTTAGCGCATGCACACTATGCAACTAAAACTTATTTTTATTGCAGAGAGGGTATGGCTGGGGTCAGAGAGTGAGTGTTACTATGGTAATCAGTTTGCACAACTTACATTGCTGCATGCTGATTAGCACAAGGTGGCGGTAAGGGTTCGAACGCCAGTCTTTGCTAATGGTCGTGTGCTAATGGTTTAGTGGCTGCACAGCAGTGAATCACTGAATGTAAGAACAAGTATTGCAAGTGACCTCTCAAGATCCCCTGAAGAAGCGATGGCGAAATGGGTGCCTGTTGGAGTCTGAGTTTAAGGTAAGAGTCACTTTTCGTGCAACACTTGCAATGCCACAGTGATTTATTACAAGTCAATACTTCATAAGAAATGCATTAAAGATTACATATACATGTTGAGTTAAACACAGTTGAAAAGTTTTCATTTAATACGAATATATATATATTCTTTAATAAAAAAAGACTTTGGTACATAAAGGTTTTTTAGACCCATGATTACAGCAGTCATTAAAAGTCAAGTGACTAGACCCTGCTACTAGCAGGTCTGATGGGTAATTCTTTGCGACATATGAGGTCTTTTTTCCCTCCTGTTATACGTGTAATCAGTTGGATCATCGTTAGTTCACTTCTTTGGATACTTGAAGTAGACACATTAGTGAACGTTTTTAGCCAGATTTATGGTTAACATTAGCACATGAGGGCCTTTAAAAATAAAAGGGACACAATACTTCTATTGAAAACCTTTTAATGATCAAATTTGATTGAAGGGAGACCCGACACGGGCCGTGTTTCGGTGCTACCGCACCTGCGTCAGGGGTCACACCAATGACAGGGAGGCTTATACAGACAAATTCAGAACATCTGTTGACTTTCAAAGTTGTCTATAAATGTATTCCTCCATATGTCGTACAATATTGAGCTCACACACGCACACCTTTGTGCGTTTTTTTTGCTTGGACTTTGCTTGTGCTTAGTTCCCTCTCTTTGTCACACTAACATTAGCACATGGCCATTAAAACAAAAATCCAAAAATCTGCCATTTTACTGCTGTGCTAAAAATGACCTTGGCGTACAAGAAAGATCCACGTAAGGGCATGTGAGGCCATTTTTTTAATGCTGCTTTGTAAAGGGCTCCTAAATGCTTAAAACAAACATTGCTGGAATTATATTCAATACGAATTCCAATTAATTTATATTAGTCCCTCTGTGGGCTCAAAAAGCCTTGATTTTAGATCAGTGCTGATGCTATGAAAGGTTTTCTTGGACTTTCGTTTAGGCTTTTTTAGTCTTGCTGAATGACTGGAACTGGAAGCTTGCAAACACTTGCTCTTCTCAAATCAAGACACAGATCCAAAAAGCATAGTCAGAAAAAAAGCAATAATGTTTTCAAGGACACATTACTTGTAGCACTCAGCATGTAGATACCTATTCCCAATAATATGGCAAAACTTACTGTAATACTGAAGTTCCTTTACATTTCCAGCACTGACCATTGCCGAGCACTATAATGCGTTAATTTATCATCATGTGCACTTATGGCAAAAATTCTACATTAATGCTGCAAACTTATGTAAGCAAATATTAAATGCTGCTCATTTTTATGATTTCAAATGAAAATAATTATGTTTATTTAGAATTAGATCACATCATTGGTAACTCATGCAGAGTTGCATTCAGTAGGCATCTCCCTGTCCTGAAAGGGTTTACAATATAAGGGCTAGAGTCCCTAAAATATATGCTACAGCACCTCAACATGTATTGTTGGGAGTGTGGCTGAGTGGTCTAAGGTGCTGGATTTAGGTTCTAGTCGCTTTGGAAGTGTGGGTTCATAATCCAACCACTGCCAAGCTTGCCCTTTTTTGGAGTGGAGGAGTAGCCCCAGTCCCTCAGGTGGTGAAGAGATGCTGAAGGAATCTGAGAAAGAAGTACAGGCATTGTTGCCAGTGCCTGCACATATCTCTCAGACAGATTCCTTGGGCATCAACTCACCATCTGAGGGGCCAGGGGACCCCCAGGAACTATCAGGGGCATATCTAGCCAAAGGTGTCATCTGAGGAAAGTCCCCATTCAAACATGCCCTACGGCCATGATCTGGGAGAAGGGAGTGGAAAGGGAGACTGCAGTCATGTGTGCTTGCACCCCTTCCCCCCCCCCCCCCCCAAGTAACAGCTTCCATATACCTTACACCTGTGTCAGGTGCTAGAGTGGCCAACGAAGGTTCAAAAGCTATTGCTGGCTGGGGAAGCCCATTACACATCCCCTGTCACCTTTTTCAAGCTAATGAAGGCATGGCATAATGGTTTGGGATGTGGAGTAGCATCCTGGGGTGGCAGGTTTGAGACCGACTGGACTTTTCTTGTGATGCAGGGCATATTGGATCCTTCTTGATTGGAAAGTCCTCTGGTAGAGCAATTCTACAGTCTTCCTTTCCCAGGGCTTGCCTAGGAGTTTCATCCACAGCAGTTGTCAGCCTTGCAGATCAGGAAATATACACATATTTTAGAGAGTGGAGACAAAGACATTTGAATGGAAATAACTGTGAACAATGTATTTGAAAAATAAATAAAAATGCAAACAATGTTAAATGCAACAAAAATCGGTCATGGCCTTCATTCAAGTTGCCACCCTCAGTTCATTGAAGATTTGCCCCTGTATTTTTTTCTTATGGCTCCCAGCTCCTGCTGCATGTCTTTCGCAGGCCTGTGACTTGCAGCAGGAGCTGGCCTAGGATGGCTGTGAGGGGGGACCGTTTCTGGGGGGGGGGGGGGGGGGAGGTGAGATGCAGTACTTGCTATATTGTGGGGGGAGCTGGGCCGCCTTCAGTGGGAGCATGTCCCTTTCGGGGGTCCTCCTTCTCATATACCCCTGCTGGGTGTGGTCCTGTTTTAGGGTGAGAGGCACCTCTCAGAAGCCAAGGTCCATGACCACCTCCTCTCAGGCCCTCTCAGCTGCAGACTGGTTTGGGGCTGGCTTCTATGGAGCTAGCTGGGCCAGGGCTGGCTGCTGTGGAGCTTGCTGGGCCAGGGCTGGCTGTGCAGCAGCTGGGTGGTCCTGGGCTGGCTGTGTGGCAGCTGACTAGGTGGTGCTTAAAAATTTCTCTCCTGTGCCTGAGGCCATTGAGAGAACGTACTGTCGTTGTTGTGAACATTTTCTTGACGTGGGACGCAGTACCACATTGCACATTTTACATATTGTATTTTCAATTGGTGGAGACGTTTATCTCAGAACATCTATGATGACATAGAGGGGCATAATCGAATGCGAACGCCCATCTCCATGGGCGTCTATGACTGAGAACGGGTATGTGAAGGGGCGGGACAGATTGTATTTTCAAAAAAAAATGGCCGCCCATCTTTTTTCCGATAATTCGGTTTGTGCCCGGCAAACACATCGGATTTGTGTGGATTTGAGCTGGGCGGTTTCGTTTTCAGCGATAATGGAAACCCAAGGCGCCCAGCTCAAAAACGAACAAATCCAAGGCATTTGGTTGTGGGAGGGGCCAGGATTCGTAGTGCACTGGTCCCTCTCACATGCCAGGACACCAACCGGGCACCCTAGGGGGCACTTGTAACAATAAAAAAATGTCAAATACCTCCCAAGTTCATAGCTCCCTTCCTTTGGGTGCTGAGCCCCTCAAATCCCCCCCAAAACCCACTGCCCACAACTCTACACCATTACCATAGCCCTTATGGCTGAAGGGGGACACCTATATGTGGGTACAGTGGGTTTTGGGGGCGGTTTGGAGGGCTCCCACTTACCACCACAAGTGTAATAGGTAGAGGGGGATGGGGCTGGGTCCACCTGCCTGAAGTCTACTGCACCCACTAACAACTGCTCCAGGGACCTGCATACTGCTGTGATGGAGCTGGGTATAGCATTTGACGGTGGCATACAGGCTGGAAAAAAAGTTGTTAAAGTTGGGTTTTTTTTGTGAGAGGGGGTTAGTGACCACTGGGGGAGTCAGGGGTGGTCATCCCCGATTCCCTCCAGTGGTCATCTGGTCATTTAGGGCACTTTTTTGGGACTTGTTCGTGAAAAAAAGGGTCCAAAAAAAGTGACCTAAATTTGCACTAAAAACGCCTTTGTTTTTTCGATTATCGGCCGAAGGCGCCCATCTCTTCTCGGCCGATAAACAAACCCCAGTCCCGCCTTTACCACGCCTCCGACACCCCCCCCCCCCCCCCCCCGTCAACTTTGTTCATTCCCGCGACGAAGTGCAGTTGAAGACGCCCAAAATCGGCTTTCGATTATACCGATTTGGGCGCCTTTGCGAGATGGGCGCCTATCTCCCGATTTGGGTCAAAATCTGGGCGCCCATCACTTTCGAAAATAAGGCTGATTGCGTACATATGAATATATGGCTTGCTTGTCCTTGAAGAAAGGAAAAGATCCCAGGAATTCTAAACAGAGGTTACTTCCTTCTTTTACAATATCGGAGGCAATAGAAGGTGAAATAACTTGCCCATGGTTACAAGGAGTATGAGCAGGATTTTTAACCCTCACATCCCTGGTTCTCAGACTGCCACTTTAGCTAATAGATTCAAGAGGAAATATTGTTAAAATATCAATAAATTCAGCCTGACCATGATGGTCTGAAAAGCTAGTTCCATTATATATTCCTTAGCCTTATAAAAGCATCATCTGTGCCTAATTTTCTAAACATTGCATATGATATTACTTCCTAAAGGATGGCTTCCTAAAGGAAAACTCCATAGACCGAGATTGGATAGCAGAGCCGGTAGTGGGAGGCGGGGCTGGAGGTTGGGAGGCGGGGATAGTGCGGGCAGACTTATACGGTCTGTGCCAGAGCCGGTGGTTGGGAGGCGGGGCTAGTGCTGGGCAGACTTATACGGTCTATGCCAGAGCCGGTGGTTGGGAGGCGGGGCTAGTGCTGGGCAGACTTATACGGTTTGTGCCCTGAAGAGCACAGGTACAAATCAAAGTAGGGTATACACAAAAGTAGCACATATGAGTTATATTGTTGGGCAGACTGGATGGACCGTGCAGGTCTTTTTCTGCCGTCATCTACTATGTTACTATGTAAAATGGACTTGGGGAAAATCCACTGCTTATTTCTAGGATAAGCAGAATAAAATGTATTGTACTTTTTTGGGACCTTGCCAGGTACTTGTGACCTGGATTGGCCACTGTTGGAAACAGGATGCTGGGCTTGATGGATCTTCGGTCTGTCCCAGTGTGGCAATACTTATGTACTTCCATCCTGCGTCTTTCAAAATTGTGGTGGAAGGTAAAAGTTATTGTTTGCATTTTACACTAATGTGCATAAGAAAGGTATGAACATTCTGGGCTTTAATCTTAGATCATCCATTCATCCTCAGTGTGGCCATGAGCAATCAGAGCAGAGACATTTTGCAATTACACCTTTACCCACCGCTACAGAAACTGCAGGTACAGAGCACACTTTACCCTGTGTTGAACCTTAAGAATAAGCCGCCTGACATTCAGCCTGAGGTGGAAAGTGGCATCTGAGTCCTTGAACTGAGCCAGGATATTCAAATGCCGAAGCATGAGCAGTTCCTGGCATTGAATATCAGGTTTCAGCGATCACCCGGAAGTTAGCCCAGCCGGCCAATATTCAAGTTTAAGTTTATTTAGTATTTGCAATCCCGCCCATCAACTCTATGTCTAGGTGGCTTACAGACTAGATTGGCACATTACAAGAAGAAATAGAGAGAAATAATACAACGTACGTTAGAAATAACAGGACATGACTAGAAGGGGAGGGGGCGGAACTACAGTATTGATAGGATAGGAGGAAGGGGATAAGGGGAGGGGAGTACTTTAAAAAAAAACAGCACTGTGCTGTCAATCATGTTCAATCTCCTAGGTATATGCATCTAGAAAAAGGAAAGTCTTAAGTTCTGATTTAAATGCTTGGAGTGAAGTCTGATGATGAACGGACTGTGGCAGTTTATTCCAATGTTCTGGTCCTTGAACCGAAAAAAAAATTGTTTTCCTGGTATGGTCGTGTATAATTTCTGGAAAAGATGGTACCACTAGCAAATTTTGAAAGGATGACGGAAGGAATATGGGAACAGGGAGCTTGTGATTAATGTTTCAGATGATCTTTGCTCTCATTTCCCAAGTTTACCTCCCTATACATTCAATATCGCTTTTTCTTTCCATGTCCATGAGCCTGATATCTGAGAACCCCTGCTAAATGTGATTTATTTCCTATTGGGAAACTGACATCATTGTCTCACTGGCATTTACTCATAAGAAAAATTGTTCATTGGTTTCATATAAGCATAGTTACATAGAAATTTGCAGCTCATATTTGAAAGGATTTACATGACTGACAGCAAGTACCATTTCAAAATGATCGGGGGGTGCTCCCTGGACACAATGAAGAAGCTTTCTCAAAATTTAGGGTGCTCATCACCTACTCTCACCCACAGAGCTGGATCCCATGGCTGATACCAACTGAATAAGTCCTTTTAAAAAAATTTCCACTCACTGTATATATACTCAAATTTTGGTTGTATAAAGCACTGTATGGCACAAATGTATCTATATACTGAGGTGGATTTAAAGGCATTTCATTGTACTGTCACACAAATAGCAAGTATAGCTTTATATAAGTATAAGAACATAAGTGTTGCCACACTGGGACAGACCAATGGGCTCATTTTCGAAAGAGAAGGACGTCCATCTTTCAACATAAAACAGAAGATAGACGTCCTTCTCCCAGGGACGTCCAAATCGGTATAATTGATACCCGATTTTCACCCCTGTCATTTTGTGCTAACTGCAAAAGGTATCCCACAAAGCACCTTCCATGCCCATTCTTTGCCCGTGACATGCCCCCTAACACAAACATAGAAACATAGAAACATGACGGCAGATAAAGGCCAAATGACCCATCCAGTCTGCCCATCCTCTATAACCCCCAATTCTACCTGTTCCTAAGCGAGCCCACATGCTTATCCCATGCCTTTTTAAATTCGACTCCACCACCTCCACCAGGAGGCCATTCCACGTCTCCACCACCCTTTCTGTGAAATAACACTTCCTTAGGTTACTCCTAAGCCTATTCCCTCTTAACTTTGTCATATGCCCCCTCATTCCAGAGCTCTCCTTCATTTGAAAAAGGCTCTCTTCCTGTACATAAATGCCCTTGAAATATTTAAACGTCTCTATCATGTCTCCTCTCTTCCAACGTATACATGTTGAGGTTCATAAGCCTGTCCCTATAATTTTTGCATTCAAGACCGCTTACTAATTTCATAGCCGCCCTCTGGACCGACTCCATCCTGTTTATATCTTTCCGTAGGTGCGGTCTCCAGAACTGCACGCAGTACTCCAAATGGGGCTTCACTAGAGACTTATACAACGGCACTATCACAAAAAACACTTAACATGCAGTTTACTGCACAATAGCTGCAAAAATACTGCAAAACCAGTTGATGCAGTTGGACACTAGCAGTTATGCACAATAAATTGCGTTTTAAGGGGCCAACATTAAGACTGTGGGAATCAGCTCTCTAACTCCTGCGGTCAGCAGTGAACCCAGATATTCAATGCTGAGCCATTTCCAGTGGCCAGCATTGAATATCCAGGGGTTATTTTGGCCAGTTTAAATTTAATTAGCCAGGACAATATTCAGCGCTGTCTGGCCAAGTTTAAACTGGCCAAAAATAGGCTTGCTATTTGGGCGGCCCGATTTGGCTGCAAACTTAGGGGTCCTTTTGCCTAAGGTTGCTGAAAAATGATCTGCACTGTCCTAGACACGTGTATTGGATGCTTGCAGGTCCGTTTTTCAGCGCGCCTGCAAAAAAAAGGCCCTCTTTCTGGCCGAAAATGGGCATGCGGCAAAATAAAAGTGGGTGCGCGTCCATTTTGGGGCCTGCGACCTTACCGCCATCCATCGACTTAATGGTAAGGTCTCATGTGTTAACCGGGCGGTAATCGTCAGCACGCATGCACTGCCGATTACCACATGGTTAGCGCCACCCAGAACAAAATAAAATGTATTTTCTGCCATGAGTATTGGATGAGCATAAAAAATAGGATTACCGCCCGGGCCATGCAGTAGCCAGGCGGTAGTTCCAAATTGATGCACGTTGGACGAGCGTAGGCGCCTACGAGCCTTAGTAAAAGGGCCTTTTAGCTGGCGATGCACTGAATCTTCGCACTAAGCGCTCACCACAAATATTCAGCGGGAGATAACTGGCCATTCACAGATAGCCGGTTAAGTGCTATTTAACCAGCTAGGAGCCGTTCCCAGCAGGTTAAATAGCACTGAATATGGGGAGGGAGGGGTAAGTGCTTAATGCAGTATAGTAAAAGGACACCTGTATAAAGTTAAAAGAACCTCTGTAGTAAGTTAGACACTCATCACGGTGCTGAATATTTATCCCTCAGAATTTAACTGCAAATGCAAACCTTAAGAATGGCACTTCATTTCTGGGAGGAGGGGGGCGGGAGTTCTGAAACCAAGGCAAAAAGCTGCAGAAGGTGAACACCCATCTTCGTTTAATGTTCAGTACGACTGTTTTAGGATCCTGTTGGGATGTCACTCTGCGTGCAATGGGAAAATAAATATTATGACAGCTATTGATCCAGTAAGGAAAATCCTGCAAAAGGTCAGGCACCTTGACCTTTGGGATGTCTACCTTTTAATTTGAAGATAAAGTATAGCTTGCTTTATTCTGCTGATTGCTGTGCACCTCTGATGCGTGCAGAAAGTGAAAGTGAGCCACAATGGAGCTCATGAAGAGGATGCTGCATTCTGCCTGCATTTCTGATAGGAACACAAGATAAGTAGTTCTGGCATCCTATCCCTCCATTTTGTGAAAGCACACTGTATAAAGTTTCATAAAACATCTTTCGTGTTCTGACTTCAGCAGGAAAGCTGTGGCAGCGTGGTGTAAGAGCAGGTGCCAGTACCACTATGAGCTCTATGTAATATTGATAAAGACTTGCCTAATGGAAATTTTATACGAGGCATCAAGGTAAGAAAATTGTAGAGCAAACTGTGCTCCAGATTTCTGTGAAAGCACCTTATAGCGTGGCATCAAGACACACATAGGTCCCTGAGGGACTTTTTTACAAAGGCGCGAAAGGCTGTACTCATACGCAGCACTACTACTACTACTACTTCTTGACATTTCTAAAGCGCTACTAGGGTTACGCAGCGCTGTACAATTTAACATAGAAGGACAGTCCCTGCTCAAAGGAGCTTACAATCTAAAGGACAAATGTACAGTCAGTCAAATAGGGGCAGTCTAGATTTCCTGAAAGGTATAAAGGTTAGGTGCCGAAAGCAACATTGAAGAGGTGGGCTTTGAGCAAGGATTTGAAGATGGGTAGGGAGGGGGCTTGGCGTAAGGGCTCAGGAAGTTGATTCCAAGCATAGGGTGAGGCGAGGCAGAATGGGCGGAGCCTGGAGTTGGCGGTGGTGGAGAAGGGTACTGAGAGGAGGGATTTGTCCTGTGAGCGGAGGTTACGGGCGGGAACGTAAGAGGAAATGAGGGTAGAGAGGTAATGAGGGGCTGCAGACTGAGTGCATTTGTAGGTAAGAAGGAGAAGCTTGAACTGTATGCGGTATCTGATCGGAAGCCAGTGAAGTGACCTGAGAAGAGGGGTGATATGAGTATATCGGTTCAGGCGGAATATAAGACATGCAGCTGAGTTCTGAACAGATTGAAGGGGGGATAGATGGCTAAGTGGGAGGCCAGTAAGGAGTAGGTTGCAGTAGTCAAGGCGAGAGGTAATGAGAGCGTGGACGAGAGTACGGGTGGTGTGCTCAGAGAGGAAAGGGCGAATTTTGCTGATGTTAAAGAGCAGCACATGCCAAATGAGACTACCACCAGGCTAGCGCACCCCCCGGCAGAAATTTCTGATTCGGCATATGTCCATACCTCCAGGACAAATTATTTTTTTTATTTCCTACCACACGTGGCATTTCCAGCATTAATCGGCAGTTGACACGTGCCGACCTGTCATCGTGTGCGTAGCGCTAGTGTACCACTAGAACAATGGGTGGCGTTAAGGTTCTCACGCCATAAATAGGCATGCATTGGTTTCAGTTTTACCACAGGCCCTTTTCCCAGCCCTTTGAAAAAAGCTGTTTTTCCCAGACACGGTAAAAACTGGCCCGGCGCATGCCAAAAACACATGCCTACACTACCGCTGGCCACATTTTCCCACGGCTTAGTAAACGGACCCCTATGTTTTTTTTATCACAGATTGTCTTTTGCTTTAGTAAGGTCATAATTCTGTATTAGAGTTAAAGAACAAGGAAGTAGGGGTGGACCAATAAAAACTGAATCGCAGAACCTAGGAGTAAAAACTGATAAAGCAAAGTTTCTTCTGAGAAAAAAAAGACCACCTTTTGGGGATTTCTTTTATGTAGACCTATGGTCCTTTTCGCATAATAAACTCTGGGGTCCTTCTATTTACATTACATTACATTATGGACTGCTAGTACCAAATAATTCTAAGAGGTTTGCAAACTCAAGAAGCCAAGGCAAACCCTCAGGAGCTACTGAGACAAATTCATCAGCTAGTTTCACTACAGTTAAACTTGTAAAAAGAAGCATTTTAAGATTGTTTTCCTAAATAGAGGAGAGTTATTCATATTGTCAAGACATGACATTACATTTTTCCATATCTTTGGTGCTTGAAACGCCATCAATTTTTCAAACAGATTGAATATTTTTATATCCTGAGGTAATGGAAAAGAAAATGGTGAATTATAATACAATCTTCTACTCCTATTGGGAGTAGTAAATTCTATCACTATTTAAGACCCTGAACAATATGCAAGAAAATGTATGCATAATTCTGGTCTAAATGGGTAATCAACGAAGTTTTTCATAACATTTAGCAATTTGATCATGTTTATGTAAAAAAAATAATCAATCTAACCTCCATATCCTGGATCGACTATAACTTTTGTAGAGTTTGCTTAGATGCCCTCAAATATAAAAGATTAAAATAATCCAATTTAGATAGCAATAAATATTGAACAAGTAGTCTAAAGTGATCGACTTCAAAAAAAAATTCTGGTACATCTGATTCCTCATCAAAAGAAAGGAGCTTTTTGCCAAGATGCACGGGGTGTTTTGGGGGCAGAAAGCAGACCTTCGATCTGTCCCAGTACTTATGTAGCAGCTCTGCAGCTTGCATAAATGTGAGCACCTTAATGTTAGGCTTCTCTATACTGGGTTATAAGAACATAAGAACAGTCATACTGGGTCAGACCAATGGTCCATCTAGCCCAGTATCCTGTTTTCAACAGTGGCCAATCCAGGTCACAAGTACCTGGCAGAAACCTAAATAGGAGCTTCCCCCCTGTCTATCTCTATAAAGAAAAGAAGTCACTTACTTCCTTTATAGAATAAGCTTCTAAATGGAGACATCTGATTATAGGATTTCCCCCTGGCACTGTCTAATTTTAGGCACCAAGAAGGAAAATAAATAGAGGTAGTCTAATAATTTATTTGTGTAAGTGGCCACTAATATGCATAAATGAGTTTTGATAAAATAACGATGCGTGTAAAAATATATGGAATTTGGGCAGAGTGTGGGCACTGCAAGCAAGTACATACATTAAATATACTACTACTACTACTACTTGACATTTCTAAAGCGCTACTAGGGTTACGCAGCGCTGTACAATTTAACATAGAAGGACAGTCCCTGCTCAAGGAGCTTACAATCTAAAGGACAAATGTACAGTCAGTCAAATAGGGGCAGTCAAATTGGGGCAGTCTAGATTTCCTGAAAGGTATAAAGGTTAGGTGCCGAAAGCAACATTGAAGAGGTGGGCTTTGAGCAAGGATTTGAAGATGGGTAGGGAGGGGGCTTGGCGTAAGGGCTCAGGAAGTTGATTCCAAGCATAGGGTGAGGCGAGGCAGAATGAGCGGAGCCTGGAGTTGGCTTTGGTGGAGAATGGTACTGAGCGGAGGGATTTGTCCTGTGAGCGGAGGTTATGGGCGGGAACGTAAGGGGAGATGAGGGTAGAGAGGTAATGAGGGGCTGCAGACTGAGTGCATTTGTAGGTAAGAAGGAGAAGCTTGAACTGATCGGAAGCCAGTGAAGTGACCATACATTAAATATGAAATCTGATCATTCATGCATGTGCTTGTAACAATGCAGGCATGTCCATTTATGCTCTAGGGCTGGCATAATTGATCGTGCCTTAAATTAAGGAACATTTTCAGCTGCTTACACTAGTATTTTTTAACAAAATGAAGGCGCCTATTTTTCTTTGTAAAATAGGCTTCAAATAGATGTGTTTTGTCTGCCTTAAACTAGGTGCTAGATTCTAAAATTATCATCAACATTGATTAGTCTAGACTAAATAGATACTACTGGTATAGTCATTGCACTACATATATATAGTCAGTACTACTACTATATATATATATATATATATATAGAGAGAGAGAGAGAGAGAGAGAGAGAGAGAGACGCACAGAATATATGTATTTCCCAAATTCTATATATGGTGGTCAAAATTGTGAGTGCAAATTTGGACACACACCCAATTTGTGCATACAATTTAATTGGACAAAGAGCCAATTAGCGCCAATAATTGGGGGCCAACAATTATTGGTGCTAATTGGGAAAAATTAGAATTTATGTGCTCATCTTTGTGGTCAGTATTCTATAAAGCGGTGTGAATAAATATTTTCATATGGATCCAAAAGGGGGCGTGGCCATAGGAGTACCATGGGTGTGTCAGGGCATTCCTAGAATTTGTACACAATGTTATAGAATACAGCAGATCTGTGCTTAATTTAGGTGTGAGGATTTACACCAGGTTTCAGTTTGTGTAAATCCTCGTGAATTAGATGTATTTATTTATTTATTACATTTGTATCCCACATTTTCTCACCTATTTGCGGGCTCAGTGTGGCTTACAATACATTGTGAATGATGGAAATACAATTTTTTACAGTATGATTATGGGTTACATTGTGAAGAGTTATGGGAAGACAAAATTAAAGTCAAAATATCATTTGGGGAGTAGAACAATGGAATGTAACAATGAGGAAATGATAGGGTGATAGAACAATAGCAAGAGTAAACCGCTTTGGTTCCTCTTGTTCAAAGGTGCTATACGTGGAGGGGCATAATCGAATGGGGACGACCATCTCTAAGGGCGCCCATCTCTAAGGACGTCCAGGCGAAGGGGCTGGGAAACCGCTATTATCGAAACAAGATGGGTGTCCATCTTTCGTTTCGATAATACGGTCAGGGACGCCCAAATCTCAACATTTATGTCGACCTTAGATATCGTCGACCTAAATGTTGAGATGGGCGACCTTATAGATGGTCATCCCTGGTTTTCGGCGATAATGGAAACCGAGGATGCCCATTTCAAAAGCGACCAAATCCAAGGCATTTGCTTGTGGGAGAAGCCAGCATTCGTAGTGCACTGGTCCCCCTCACATGCCAGGACACCAACCGGGCAACTTAGGGGGCACTGCAGTGGACTTCACAAATTGCTCCCAGGTGCATAGCTCCCTTACCTTCAGTGCTGAGCCCCCCAATCCCCCCCCCCAAAACCCACTTCCCACAACTGTACACCACTAACATAGCTCTAAGGGGTGAAGGGGGGCACCTACATGTGGGTATAGTTGGTTTTGGGTGGGTTTTGAAGGGCTCACATTTACCAGCACAAGTGTAACAGGTCGGGGGGGGGGGGGGGGGGGCCTCGGTCCGCCTGCCTGAAGTGCACTGTAGTACCCATTAAAACTGTTCCAGGGACCTGCATACTGCTGTCATGGAGCTGTGTATGATATTTGAGGCTGGCATAAAAATGTTTAAAAAAATTTTTTAGGGTGGGAGGGGGTTGGTGACCACTGGGGGAGTAAGGGGAGGTCATCCCCGATTCCCTCCGGTGGTCATCTGGTCAGTTTGGGCACCTTTTTGAGGCTTGGTCATGAAAAAAATGGACCAAGTTGACCAAATGCTCGTCAGGGACGCCCTTCTTTTTTCCATTATCGCCCAAGGACGCCTATCGCTTAAGCATGCCCCAGTCCCGCATTCGCTACGCCTCCGACATGCCCCTGTGAACTTTGGTCATCCCCGCGATGGACTGCAGTTGAGGATGCTCAAAATCGGCTTTTGATTATGCCGATTTAGCGATTTGGGCGACCCTGAGAGAAGGACGCCCATCTCCCGATTTGTGTCGGAAGATGGGCGCCCTTCTCTTTCGAAAATGCCCCTGTAAGTATAATAGACTAAACTCGTGCCCAAAATTGGGAATGGACCCTGGTACTAGTACTAAGCCCTATTCTATAAACAGCACCCAAATCAGAGCACCGTTTATACAATAGCACGTAGCGCCAGATTATATATAGCGCTGAAAAAATCCATGTGAAACACATTTTTAACTAAGCGTATTCTATAAGGTTTGGGCACAGTATAGAATAGGCTTCATTGATATCACAGAGCCTAAATCTATGTACACCCATTTACACCAGCGAAAACCTGGTGTAAATCCTGGCACGTATATTTACAAGCACTGGCCCATATTCTATAACTACACACGTAAATTTTGGAATGCCCATGAAACACCCATTTTCCCACCTATAACCACGCCCCTTTTGAACTGTGTGCATTTATTTTGAACTGTGCACTTTAGAATTTAGGCACAGTTCACTACAGAATGCGCTTAGAGAGTTGTACGTGTAAATTTTTATTATTGCCAATTAGTGCTCATTATTGCTTGTTAAGTGTTGTTAAAAACAAATTAATTTACGTGCCTAGTTATAGAATGCGCCTAGAGTTTGGTGCGGATCTCTAGGCGCAGCCTATAGAATCTCCAGGTTAACGCTTATTTTTTTCGGTGCCCAAATTTGCGTGTCATTTACAGAAACCTAGTCCATTACATCAAATGCTAGTGTCAGAGCTTAATTTAGGATAGTCACCACACTGGATGAAAATTTATCTTGTCTTACTGTTTTACAAACTTATATCCGTGGTTTGAAAAAAGGGCTTAGTCTTGTTAGTGTGTGGGTTTATGTTGCAAGAGAAATGATAGATTTAATTTTTTACTTAATCAAACAGATTTTATTCACATGATCAGCCTCTTAGTTCCATCGTATTGAAGCTGACAGATTGTCTGAGTTGTTTTGTTTTATAATTAGTGAGATGTGGTAAACATTTCTACCAAGTGACACCTATTTTTTTGCAGCAGTTAAAGAAAGGTCTTCCTGACAATTTAAATCTATCCTGTCTTTTCTGTGAATAATGTTTAATCATCTTATCCAGCCTCATTTTATAATGACCCCCTTTTACCCGAACAAGAGAAAGAATTTAATCCCTCCTTAAAAAATGATTTTGCATGGCTTCTGATATCCTGATTTTAATATATTTTTAATTGCTGTTTATTTACTGGGCCTTTTCCTCAAAACTAGATTAAGGTGAAAGAAAATAAAACCTTCCAAAAAATGTTTCTCCATGGGATCTCTGGCACTGATTAATATAGCACTGTGAATGATTCAACTATCATTTTGAAGCTTTTATTATTAAAATGTCTAAAAAGATAAAAATGTTGTTGTGTTACGTGACAATTATTACCCTTTTGAAAGAGTCTGTTTTCAGTAAAATACTGTGTAATTATGTAAATGAGTCTAATCCACAAACAGCAGGGCAACTTTAGCTGTTTGATGACATCACAATACATTCTAGTCTCTGTGACATTCTGAAGGATTAGACAGGAGAAATCCTAAAATCCTCTTTAAGAGACAAAAGCCCAGCCCACTTCAACAAGAATATAGCTGGAGCACCTAAATTAATGGATAGGGCTGAGAGGAAATGAAAAATCCAGGTCAAGAGAGGATTGGGGAAGCACAGTCCAGGAAGAGGTAGGTTTCTAACCTAGGCTTACATGATTTGAAGATAATTCTATAAGTGGTTTCCTCCTTTTAGATACCCTGATGCTGCATGGGGAGAACCTGGGCTATTAACCCCTAGGCACTTACCTCTTACCTCTTAGAGCAGTGTTTCCCAAGTTCAGTCCTGGAGGTTGTCAGATATCCACAGTGAATATGCATGAACTTGATCTGCATACACTGCCTCCATTATATGCAAATCGCTGTCATGCATATTTATTGTGCATGTCCTGAAACCCTGACTAGCAAGGGGTACTCCAGGACTGGACTTGGGAAACACTGTCTTAGGGGGATAATTTTCTAAAGTGTTTCTGCAATAAAACAGCAAGGTATTAGCGCCTTGCAAATGCATAAGTTTCTCTGATCTGGTCAGAGGCATTCCTGTGAGTGGGGCTTGGGTGGAGTTTAAAATTATGCATGTAGGAATGTTTGGGAAGCTTGCCAGGTGCCCTTTGCCTGGATTGGCCGCTGTCGTGGACAGGATGCTGGGCTCGATGGACCCTTGGTCTTTTCCCAGTATGGCATTACTTATGTACTTATGTATATATATGGCACCAAACAAATCAGTGCTGAAAAAAAAAAGTACCATTCTATAAGCCACGCTTAAACTTAGGCATGGTTTATAGAATAGCACTACTCATGGAATAAGGAGGAGGTTGGGAATTACAGACTTGTCAGTCGGACCTCAGTGACGAGTAAACTGATGGAAATGCTCCTAAAGCAGAGGATTGTGAGGTGTCTTGAATCGAATGAACCCCAGGACCCAAGGCAGCATGGCTTCACTAGAGGCAGGTCATATCAGACGAATTTGATTGATTTCTTTGACTGGGTGACCAAACAGTTAGATGTGGGAGGAGCGCTAGATGTGGTGTACTTGGATTTTAGCAAAACCTTTGGCACGGTTCCGCACAGGCGACTGATAAATAAACTGAGTGCACTCGGTATGGGACCTAAAGTGACTAACTGGGTTAATGACTAGTTAAATGAAAGGAGACAGAGGGTAAGTGGTAAATGGAGCTTGCTCTGAGGAAAGGGATATTTTCAGTGGTGTACCGCAAGGATCGGTCCACAGGCCACCTCTTTTTAACATCTTTGTGAGTGATATTGGGGAAGGGCTGTCTGATAAGGTTTGATACCAAACTGTGTAATAGGTGGACACCCCAGAGGGTGTGGATAGCATAAGGAAGGATCTAGCAAATCTTGAAGAATGGTCCAATAATTGGCAACTAAGATGTAATGCTATGAAATTTAGGGTCATGAGCTTGGGTTACAAGAATCCAGGGGAACGGTACAATGTAGGGGATGAAGTGCTTCTGTGTACGAAAGAAGAGCAGGACTTGGGGTTGATTGTGTCTGATGACCTTAAGGTAGCCAAGCAGGTAGAAAAGGCGATGGTCAAAGCCGAAAGGATGCTTGGGTACATAAGGAGAGGGATGACTAACAGGAAAAAGAGGTGATAATGCCCTTGTTTAAGTCTTTGGTGAGGCCCCATTTAGAATACTGTGTGCAATTCTGGAGACTGCACCTACGGAAAGATATAAACAGGATGAAGTCAGTCCAGAGGGTGGCTACATTGGAGATAAGGACTGTGTCAGAATTTAAGAAAACATGGGACAGGCACGTGGGATCCCTTAGGAACAGAAGGAGTTACCCTGGAATTTGCATCAACTAAATTTAGACGTACTTTATAGAATATACCTAGGCGAATTTCGTTTTGGCGTCAAATCTTTAGACATCATGTCTTGTGCTTTTTTATTACCTTTCGGTGACCAAAACCTGCTTATTCGAGTTGGAACAGTATACTGCTATGGTTGAGCTGACTTAAGCAAGGAGGTTTTCACCTTCAAAAACTAGTCAAAACATGTCATAAGTTAGTCCAATAATAATATATAATCTTATTTTCTGTTTTTTTGTTTTATTTGTTAATTTTTAATGTACCAATTGGAATATGTAAGGTTTTGAAATGTACATATTCCATATGTAAGTTTTTGAAATTTACATTTATGGTACAAAGGGATGTGCCACTGTTTCCCTTTCTTTGGTTTTGCACTCAATGCAGAATATAGCTTCTTGGGGTTCAATTTAACTTTTGTCTACATATTTTTATTTTTAGTTTGTAGTTACTTATTCTATACTTCATCAGCGGCTACCTCTGTTCATGAGTGAAAAAGAACGGGTATTCTGTTAGCATCAAGTGCCTGGGTAGGAATGTGTACTAATCCAGCTTGTTTTGTTTTCCAATAGGTATATTCATGTTCTTCTGCCCACTGCAATGCTCAGGGTGTTTTTTTTTTTTTTTTTTTGGGGGGGGGGGGGTTCTAGGAAGGACCTTGTGTGACCCACTGGAAGTTTGCTTGTAAACATACTACATTCTGTGGTCCAACTTGTTAGGAATACTTTTTACTTTGTAGTTAAAAAGTAGTTTTAAATGCTTTACTTTATTACTTTTACTTGAGTACTTGTTTGGATAAAACTTTCTACTTTTACTTCACCATGTTTTACTTAAGTACTTTTAAAAAGTAACAACCCCATCTCTGTGGGTTTTCTTCCTATGGTTAGACCAGTGGTTCTCAAATCTGGTCCTGGAGACACCCTAGCCAGTCGGGATTTCAGGATATCCACAATAAATATTCATTACAGAGATTTGCATGCACTGCCTCCACTGTACGCAAATGTCTTTCATGAATATTCATTGTGGATATCCTGGAAACCTGACTACCTGGGTGCCTCCAGGACCAGGTTTGGGAACTACTGGGTTAAAGAAATACAAAAAGAAATACAAAAAGTTCATCACGTACTTTCTTAAACCTCCACTACCCCAACTGTAGAGGACTTAAATATAAATCGATACATGCATCTAGCTTCTCCTACCTCTGCACGCAAATATGGAATGAATTAACGAATACTATAAAAACAACGCATAATTTGACAACCTTCCGGAAGTTACTGAAGACGAACTTGTTCAAAAAGACTTACAATAAAAACCCTTCACCATGACTTGACTCATAAACTACACCTGAATCAACCAATACTGATTTCCTTTTTAATTTGATTACCTCAATCACAATATCATTATTGATCATTACATCTCATCCTGATCTCACTCATATGTTATGTGTTATTTATTTACTTACCCTCATCTCACTTTTATGTTATGTGTTACTTATTTACTTACCTTCATTTACCTATTATTCTTCGCATCTTAATTGTAACAATATACGGAGCTTCTTACTCTGTTAATGATAATTGATATTACGACATATTGTAAGCCACATTGAGCCTGCAAATGGGTGGGAAAATGTGGGATACAAATATGGCAAAATAAATAAATAAATAAACAGAAAGAACTGCTAAGTTTTCAAGTGTGATTCAGGACCTTTGGTTCCTTCGGTTACTGTTGTTTGTTAGGAACCTGTGCTAAAGGCTTGGCTTTTTACACAGGCCTATGAATCTGGATAGCGTGTTCCCTTTGAGAATTGGACTCTGTGACTGCATGCAATTGTTTTTAGATTCTTGTTGATATTGTTTTGTTTGCCACTTAATTTCCTCCTGTTCTATGCTTTTGATTTTTTAGCAGGATGCTTTCTCTTTCCTATCCATATTAAAGTTCTTTTCCTTTTAACCAACTTTGCTTTAATTATTAATTATTGTAAACCACTAAGACCTGTTAGTTCACATTACCAATATAGCAAATCTTAATAAATTATAAACTATAACTATACTAAGATTATTTCAAGAATAATTACTAATTGTGCTTCTGTAGCTACCAGTACTGTAATAATATTTTGTTGCTAAGAATTGCCAACTGCTTTGCCATTCAATATACATATATTTTTATATTATCAATAAATTGTATTATATATATTTCCACAACATGGTGTTTCTTCCTTTTATTGCCAGAATTCATAAGAACTTTGCCTTTGTTTTGAGACTACATGAGGGCAAAATAATGACCCTCCCCTCACCCTTTAAAGGGAGGAGTTTATGTGGAACAGAAGGGACAGAAATGATTTTGGAAGGTAAATTGTCTGAGAGAGAAAGAGAGCTTTATAACTAATATTCTACTCTGGCAGCAGGCCTCTGAACAGTAACATTTTGATGCATTCAGTGAACAGAACAGCACAGTGAACAACAATATGTAAATTGCTCACTGGGAAAAGAGGCAGTCTAATGATGAACATTTACACACTAGGGATTATTATCCATTAAAGTTGATGAATAGGATCCAAGATGGTGCCTAACATGGACGTGCGTGTAGCAGCTTCGGTCCCGCTATAGTCGTCTGTTACATGGAAGATCTCTCTGACCCATAATGGGGAAGAGAAAAGGGAAGCCCAGCGTGCCTACCTCCACAGGCCGGGTTAACCCTTCCTCTATGCAGCAAATGACTGTTAAGACCTGGATAGTGAGCCCTTGTGCCACGACCGAGCACAGTGGAAGAAGAGCAGAGCCGTACTCGGTCAAGCAGCCGGACAACCCCTAGCTTTACCTGGGAAGCGACCACCGTTCCCCAGGAGTTGAGCCCCCAGGTGCAGGTGGCCACCAGGACTTCAGGATACGGATGGGGTTGGGCCGCCACACAGTGGGTAATCGAGAACAGTCCAAGGGTCTAGGCAGGCAGCAACACAGCGGGAAGTCGAGAACAGTCCATGGGTATAGGCAGGCAGCAACACAGCGGGTAGTCGAGTTCAGTCCATGGGTCTAGGCAGGCAGCAACACAGCGGGTAATTGAGTTCAGTCCACGGATCTAGGCAGGCAGCAACACAGCAGGTAGTCGAGTTCAGTCCACGGGTCTAGGCAGGCAGCAACACAGTGGGTAATCGAGTTCAGTCCACGGGTCTAGGCAGGCAGCAACACAGCGGGTAGTAGAGTTCTGTCCAAGGGTCTAGGCAGGAAAGTAGACAGCAAAGCACATGATAACTAGCACTGAACCTCTAAAGTAATAGAAGCCGAAGCAAAGATGGTGGTTCAGGCCAGCTCTTAAATAGGCCTCCAATCAGAGGGTCCTGGTTTTAGCTGTGAGGCAAGAGCTCCTATAGGGCACATAAGTACATAAGTACATAAGTAGTGCCATACTGGGAAAGACCAAAGGTCCATCTAGCCCAGCATCCTGTCACCGACAGTGGCCAATCCAGGTCAAGGGCACCTGGCACGCTCCCCAAACGTAAAAACATTCCAGACAAGTTATACCTAAAAATGCGGAATTTTTCCAAGTCCATTTAATAGCGGTCTATGGACTTGTCCTTTAGGAATCTATCTAACCCCTTTTTAAACTCCGTCAAGCTAACCGCCCTTACCACGTTCTCCGGCAACGAATTCCAGAGTCTAATTACACGTTGGGTGAAGAAAAATTTTCTCCGATTCGTTTTAAATTTACCACACTGTAGCTTCAACTCATGCCCTCTAGTCCTAGTATTTTTGGATAGCGTGAACAGTCGCTTCACATCCACCCGATCCATTCCACTCATTATTTTATACACTTCTATCATATCTCCCCTCAGCCGTCTCTTCTCCAAGCTGAAAAGCCCTAGCCTTCTCAGCCTCTCTTCATAGGAAAGTCGTCCCATCCCCACTATCATTTTCGTCGCCCTTCGCTGTACCTTTTCCAATTCTACTATATCTTTTTTGAGATACGGAGACCAGTACTGAACACAATACTCCAGGTGCGGTCGCACCATGGAGCGATACAACGGCATTATAACATCCGCACACCTGGACTCCATACCCTTCCTAATAACACCCAACATTCTATTCGCTTTCCTAGCCGCAGCAGCACACTGAGCAGAAGGTTTCAGCGTATCATCGACGACGACACCCAGATCCCTTTCTTGATCCGTAACTCCTAACGCGGAACCTTGCAAGACGTAGCTATAATTCGGGTTCCTCTTACCCACATGCATCACTTTGCACTTGTCAACATTGAACTTCATCTGCCACTTGCACGCCCATTCTCCCAGTCTCGCAAGGTCCTCCTGTAATCGTTCACATTCCTCCTGCGACTTGACGACCCTGAATAATTTTGTGTCATCGGCGAATTTAATTAGCTCACTAGTTATTCCCATCTCTAGGTCGTTTATAAATACATTAAAAAGCAACGGACCCAGCACAGACCCCTGCGGGACCCCACTAACTACCCTCCTCCACTGAGAATACTGGCCACGCAATCCTACTCTCTGCTTCCTATCTTTCAACCAGTTCTTAATCCATAATAATACCCTACCTCCGATTCCATGACTCTGCAATTTCTTCAGGAGTCTTTCGTGCGGCACTTTGTCAAACGCCTTCTGAAAATCCAGATATACAATATCAACCGGCTCCCCATTGTCCACATGTTTGCTTACCCCCTCAAAAAAATGCATTAGATTGGTGAGGCAAGACTTCCCTTCACTAAATCCGTGCTGACTTTGTCTCATCAGTCCATGTTTTTGTATATGCTCTGCAATTTTATTCTTAATAATAGCCTCCACCATCTTGCCCGGCACCGACGCCCAAAAGAACTTAAGATGGCTGCCTCCTAGTGAGCTACCTAAGATGGCTGCTCCTCAAACGATCCTTCCAAGATGGCTGCCCCTCAGATGATCTTCCCAAGATGGTTGCTGCTCAGATGATCCTTCCAATATGGTCACTGCCAGAAGAACAAGGTAGGGTTGCAACAATGACTTTGGAGGAATCAGGACTGCGACCGCCGGGACTGCGAGCTAACGCTTCGATTGATCCACCGGTGACTGGATCTAAGCGCTGAGGGAGTGACGCTGAGTTCCCCCTCGATGACAATGCCTCCGAGACCCGGGGGAGAGATGATGGCTACAATGGAACAGCAGGCTGTGAAACCCGGAAGTGGGGCCTCAGCGGCTGTGTGTGTAGACCCCGTTGCCACGTCCTCGCCAGTGAGAACAACGAACCAGGCAGGATTGGCGATACAAACTCCCCTGCCTGAGGCAAAGCTGAGCGAACCCTCTGTGAAGATAGGAGAGATTGTAAAACCTCAAGTTGTCACAATGGACCTGATATGGGAAGCTATCCAAGGTTTAAACACAACCCTACAGCAAATTGCAGGTTCGATACGTGGTGAAGTGACGGAACAATCCCAAGCCCAAAATTTACTAACTGGTAAGGTGGAAGAGCAGAATACTAAGATGGAAACCCTAGAAAATGAGGTAAAATCTGTTGAACCTTCTGTAGTTGTAATTATAAAAGATAATAACTTCCAGAAACGGAAAATTGACTATTTGGAGAATCAGATAAGGAGAAATAATTTACATTTCCTGAACTTTCCCAAATCTCCTCTTATTCCTGCTAAAGATATGCTAAAAAAATATTTTGTGGAAGCACTGGGTCTTCCTCCTGAAAGTTTTCCTCCAATAACAAGAATGCAATACATTTCTGGAGCTAGAACAAGAAGATTACCTCAAACTCCTTACTCTGATTTAAATTTAACTCAATTCCTTGAAAGCTCTCTGGAAGATATCTCAGAAAGGACAACATTATTAGTTGCTTTTGCTCTAGAACCGGACCGTAATAACATATTTAGACTACTTCCGCCACATCCATACTCCTTTCCTGGGATCAAAAATTCAAATTTTTCCTGATCTCTCAAGAGACACACAAAAGAGAAGGAAAGAGTTTATACTTATAAAAGCAAACGTTCTCCAATTAGGAGGGACTTTTCTACTTAAATTTCCATGTAAATATTATATTTCCTTGCAATCCACTAATTACATTTTCTTTGATCCAGGGAAGTTGTTAGAATTTATTTCTAGTAAAGAGTAGGGTTTTTGAATATTTCTTGGATTAAGCGCTATAAGTCGGCTGCGCTAGTTCTAATTCCTTCCATGCTTAGATATATTATTTCTTATAATTCATTTGAATTCTGTATAATTTTTTTTTCCTCGTTCTTGGATCATTAATTGTGGACTTAATTGCATTTATATAATTGCCTAATTTTGATATAATTCATTGATTTGTATTTTCCATATTTCAAGATTTATGTTTATTGCATAAATGTAAAGGTCACAAAGTCTTAAATTGTCTGGAGTGCAGTAATGTATAACAAAACACAAAAAAATTCACTCCTGCTATACACTCTGTAGGTCCGTGCAAAACTGTGATCTATAGCAAATAGTTTATAAAGTAGCCTCAATAGCCCAGGGAACCATTAATTAGGACTCCACTGAATTGGCCCGCATCATAGGCTCCTCCAGCCTTCCGAAAAAACCCACAGATAACTAAAAAACTCCCTATCTTAGGGAGAAAAAGATACTGTGAACAAAAAACGGAAAGCGGGGTATTTTAATTTATTATTAAGATATCAAAGTAAATGCACACCACTACAGAGAGTATTAAATGGAAGTAAAGAATTTATATAGTCACTTCATAAACCTCTTGATAGTGTGAATTGAAAAATTTTTTTCAAAATGAAACACAGTGACATAGTAGACTAATCGATTAGGATCAGTTCCAACATTCAAAAGCAATCACTTATCTTGAGACGTAGATTTTTCGCCTTTTCTAAAGCAAGAATGACCTGATTCCACGATGTCAACAATTGAGAATTCCAAGTAGCTGGTTCATTGCTTTCAATCACACATTGTTCCGGTTATAAAGTTAGATCTTTACAACGTGGGTGATACTAGAGAAGTATTTTTCTCACTCGCAGTGTCTTACAAATTTTCCCGACAGCAAGGGACCCCACTGTTTCGCAATCTTCATCAGGAGAAATGTCAGAAAACAGAAAAGTTTGTTTCCTTTCAATCCATCGCGAACAATGGATCAGAAAATGGCGGATGTTAATGTAGGACGCCCACACTCTAACTCCACCCCACAGGTATTACGTTGCTGACTCTCTTATCCAATCATCAAGCTGAACTACTCAATTTCAATTGACGCGCCGCTATACTCAAAAGAGTGTATAGCAGGAGTGAATTTTTTTGTGTTTTGTTATAAATGTAAAGGTGAAAATTCATAAATTTAAAAAAAAGTTGATGAATAAAGTTGGGGTTAATAATGCACATACTAAATAAAAGTAACTGAAGCTGCTTAGGGGGAGGGGGTCATAGAAAATTCCTCACCAGAATAAATTTGGGGCATTCTAGCAGTGCGGTCCCCATATCAGAGCAGAGCAGCTTGACATCAGGATTTATACCTGCTACTGTGCATATTTAGGTTTGAGCCAATTGCTCCAATTAGACAGCACTCCACTAGAGGGATTAGAGGAGGTTGCCCCCTCTCCCAAAAAACCCAGCCAAACTGGCAAGGGATACCGGTTTCTGCGATAGCATCAGCACGTTAATGTCTATTTCTCCTGCATTGTAGAAAAGCCTCTATGTGAGCAGATTCTGTTCTAAAATACTTATGAAACGAGAGATATCCTGACCTGGGCATCTTAATTCTGACATTTATGTCCTTTCTAAAATGGAGTTGCTCATTTATCTGAGACAGAGGCTATCGTCATTCACTCCTATATAGGACCTATATCACTGAGGCAGATGGTGGTATCAGAGTGAAACAGTGCCACTGATCTCTATGATTGCAAAAGAGAACTTTAATACTTGATTTTCAGTAGGCACAAACGCAGACCCATTGACAATAATACTGACAACAGCTTTGCATATATAAACAGCATTGCCGGCAGCTGGCAAAACAGGGGATAGAATCTAGGGTTCAAATCAGCTACAGTAAACTTAAGAGCCTTTCCTCTAAGTATTTATCTAAGGAAGTTAAATCTCTTGCTGATAACAAAAAAAAATGGTTACATCTAAATTATCTATTACATTTGAGGGAGCATTTTAATTTGACTTATCTGATAGTAAAAAAATATAGATCCTGAAATGTAAAGCCACCGAATGAATATTAACCCATTTCATTTTAAAAGCACTTGTTGGGGGTAAGGAAGTGTCTGGGTGCAAGGGTAGATAACAGAGAAGCCAAGTAAGAGGATGCCCAAAAGCCAGGAATAAAACCCCATGTTACAGAGCAGCTGCTGGTCCTTTCCTGAAAACAGGTATTAGAAGCTCTGAAAAGGGAGGGAGGAGTTGAGATTACAAGGAAAACGAAAAGGAAGATCTATTCCATTAACCCAGGGTTAATTTAGATCCTATGAAGGTAATGGCAGTGGTGTACCAAGGGGGGGGCGGTAGGGGCGGTCCGCCCCGGGTGCACACCGCTGGGGGGGTGCTGCACGCCAGTCAGCGTCGTTGGTTTCCATGCTCCCTCTGCCCTGGAACAGGAAGTAACCTGTTCCGGGGCAGAGGGAGCATGGAAATCAACGAACCTGACCGGCGCGCGGCACCCCCCCCCCCCAGTGGCGTGCACCCGGGGGGGGGTTCTTTCACCGGGGGGGTGTCTCTTCAGCAGGGGGGTCGCGCTGCACGGGGGGCGCTGCACCCGGGGGGTGGGGCGCATCGGCGATCTGCCCCGGGTGTCAGCGCCCCTCGGACGCCACTGGGTAATGGGCAGGACTCCCTCAATTCACTTAGAAACTGACATGGTTTCTGACTTCATAAATAGCCAGAATTGACCAGGAAACTTCAGGGGATTAGGGAACTCCCAAAGAAGTTCTGCCCTTTAAGATTTGGGGGAGGGGAGTTCACCAGCAGGATCTTTGTATCTTAGAAAACTGGGGTCATTATTCTGCCTGGGATTTTACACAGTCCATCACCTGGAGGAGTAGCCTTAAGTGTGGGCTCTTATTGGGTTTATTATTGTCTGATAGGATGCTGAGGCAAGAGTATATTTGCCACTTTAGAAAGGATGTGCAAATAGGAACTGAAATGTCCATGTTGGGATGTCTGAAATTCCACTAGTATTTTAGAACAAAGGTCTACCAACACATGATGAAATGGATGTCTGTGTGCAGCTGGAACATCCATTTTAGAAACAAAAATGTACAAAATATAGCCAGATCAAAAACAGGCACATAAACATCTATTTCATAGCACATAAGCATCTATGCTGTAAAATACCAACATAGATGTTAATATGCTTGACTCAAGGTGTCATTGAACAAGTTGTGACAGCTAGTCCTATAAGAGGTCATTTTACATAGCCACGGTAAAAAATGTCCTGCAGTAGTGTTGACGTGTGGGATTACCACACACCGAGGCCACTTTTTACTACACCTGTAAAAAAGCTTTTTTTTTCCATTGGCGTCCTTAATGGCCATGCGCTAATTTCACAATTAGCATGCGGCCATTACTGCCTGAGCCACCTATTTACTTAGCGGAAAGGGCTCATGCACTAATCCGGCTGTAATCGTGCAGCGCACAGAGATGGACATACACTGCCCAATTGTTGCCGATCACATCTACTCCCCGCCCCCATGCTTGAAAATCATTTTTATTTTCTAGCGTGGTGTGATAAATAAGAGGCTGTCCTAGCCGGGGCAGGCCACTAGATGGCGCTGTTCCCCTAAAAATGTCCAGGATGTCCGGGGTAGGCCACTAGAGGGCGCTAGGAGACTAGGTGGAGGTCGCTAGGACCGGGGAGAGCCCTGGGAGGTCCACAGGTGTAGGAGGTTATGGGCTGGGTCCTGTGTAGCTAATTAACCACTTTATACCCCACCTGAGATGTGAAAGGAAAAGAAGAGAGCTGGTAGCTGAAGAACGAGAATCCCCCTGGAAAGAACTGGCTAAACCCTATGGCCTTGTGGTGGACTGTGTGCTCAAGGAAGAAAAACATGCTGGGGTAAGAAGTCCCTAAAGCATTAGTGTTGGACTGTGTAGCCTCAGTACTTAGAGGAACGGTGTGTTCAAAGAAAGGACTGTGAGTCTAAAGAAAGAAAGGACTGGGTATCCAAGGAAGGAAGGACTGGGTGTCCAAAGAAGAAGTAGGGCTGTGTGTCCCAGTACTAAGAAGCAGGCTGCAAAGCCTGGGGTTAGAAGTCCCCAAAGTATTGAGGTTAATGCTGAGCCCAGGAATCTGTGTGGGGAGGCTCAGTGTGAAGATATGTAAATGTATAAAGTATTTAAGCTAGAAGAACTGTGCCCAGGGGCTGGAATAAAGAATTGCCTGAATATGCTGTTTGTAAGACCTGTTTAATTTTGCCGCTGGAGAAACAGGTCACCCTGAGCGTGAAAGGATAACATGCTAATCTGCATACAATTTGCATACTGAGAACCAGCTCATCCTGAGTGTGAAAGGGGCCCAGGAGCTTGAGGTTGGATTGCTCAGGATGCTAGGAAGAGATTGTTTGAAGTCCTGTTCAGAGGCCACATGCTAGTGAGGCCTGTTGGAGAGTGGGAGTAGGAGCCTCATTTTTACAGTGGGAAATGGTGTGCAACAAGAGCAGAACTATTGCAGGCCGTTTGAGTGTGCCCAGCGGTACTGCTGTTTTACCACACGTTACCTGCACGGTAGCCCTACCGCCTTTAGTAAAATGACCCCTAAATCTCACAGTGCCAATAATACTGCTGCCTGTAGCCACCTCCATAAGGGGTGGTAGGTTCAGCAGCACTATCAGCAGTTCTTTAGCATGGCTGCATGTCAGCAGTTTCACTCAGCTCCTTCCTCCCACCCGATGATGTCAGCACCTTCACCCAGCTCCAAGCCACACCTCCAATACTAGTCGGTATTCTATGAGGTTATTTACATTCAGAATTCCTCACTTATGCACATAAATGACTTGAATTCTGCAATTTGCGTGCATTATTGCTTAAGACGAGGCATCTCCTTATTGATTACCACCCGAGATCAGTGCTTCACAACCCAGTCCTTGAGACACACCTAGTCCCATCAGGTTTTCAGGATATCCACCATAAATATGCATAAAATAGATTTACATACCAAGGAGGCAGTTCATGCAAATCTACCAGTTGCTATGCTGAGCTGAAACTATCAGGTGACTGTTGCAGTAGCCTGGAGTTTTCTGGTCAAAAATATAATCCAAATTTCAGAAACAATAATAGTATATATTACAGGTATTGTTTTCCTCTTTTTTTATGGCAGGTTGCAGTATGTTGTAGTGATAGAGAACTACAGAGAAGTGTACAATCTAGCTTTTTCATTTTGTTCAAACAAAATGCTATCTGAAAAACCAAAACTATATGGAGGGATTTTAGGTGAAGTTTTGAAAAACTAAGAATAAAGAGCAATGTTTCCTAATTGCAGGGAACAAATTAAAAGTTGCCCTGGATTGTGTCTGTCATGTATTTATTTGGATTTTGCTCACACCTTTTTCAGTAGTAGCTCAAGGTGAGTTACATTCAGGTACACTGGATATTTCTCTGTCCCAGGAGGGCTTACAATCTAAGTTTGTACCTGAGGCAATGGAGGGTTAAGTGACTTGCCCAAGATCACAAGGAGCAGCAGTGGGATTTGAACTGGCCACTGGATTTTAAGACCGTTGCTCTAACCACTAGGCCACTCCTCCACTCAAGCCATATTAAGGGGCCCATTTACTAAAGGGTTGGCGTGCGGCAACAGGCTAGCCGCATTCTAATCTGGAACTATGGCCAGGTTACCGCAAGACCCCTGGCGGTAGTTCCCACCCCCTGCACACGCCATTTCCGGTGCTACAAAAAATATTTTCTATTTCTGTAGCGCCGGTGCTTTCCCGGCGGTAATCGGGCAGCGTCACGCACTGCTCGGTTACCACCGGGTTAGCATGGGTGCCTTTACCGCCACCTCAATGGGTGGCGGTAAGTGCTCCCCTCCAAAATGGCCGCATGGCAAGTGGTTCACTTACCACACTGCCATTCCTTTTGAGAAAGAAAGCCTTTTTCCCCAGTGCGGTACAAGGTGACCTCAGCGGGCACCAAAAACAAACGCTGATGCTAGCGCAGGCCCCCTTGTACCGCAGCTTAGTAAAAGTACCCCTAAAAATTCACAGAATTTCTGAATTCTCAGATTTCACCACCCAAAATGCCTGCACTAAACTTTTAAGTGTCATGCTGGCAAGCAGTAATCTGGAAAGATCTCTTCATAGGTGTGTATCGATTGTTGCTGTGGACGGATTAGATAGCAAATTTATCTTGATTTTAAGAAACTATCTACTCAGAATGCCCAGAAATGTGGAAAAGTTGACAAGCAGGACATCCATTACTCTAAGCAAAAGGTCAATCCGATACAAAGCATGCTTGCATTCAGACCCGGGCAATGACTATTCCATCACACCATTCTGTCCTTACTGCCTTGTCAGCTCTGTAATGGCTTTGCCTTCTCTCATTCCCCCTGTAACTTTTTTCCTCCAGTGCAAATCAAAGGTAGAAGCAGCAATGGCAAAACACTGTTGTATTATCTCAAATGATAAACAGTGTCAAAGATAATTAGGGGAGTTATTCACATGAAAACCAGAGACTTTCTGGCTCTCTTTCTCTAGCAATAATAGAACCAAATAGCAGAGTGAATCCTTCTAGAAAAAGATAGAAATAGGTTTGGATAATAGCACTTTCTTTGATGAGGTCTCTGCTACAGCATTCGTTTTCCGTGTTAACAGTAATGCATGAATTCAGTGCAATGTGCAAACAGATGCTCACCAAAATCTTGCTGTTTTGTCAGGGTTGGCAGGCGTAATATCCCTGATGTGCTTTCATATGTGCTTCTCAGCAAAGTCCTGATTGTCCTCCAAGTTTAAAGCCTTAGTTTTGACCCATAAGGCTTTTTATACACTAAACCCTGACTATCTGTCAAATCTAACTATTCCTTACACTGCCACACGAACCCTTAGATCCCTAACAGACAACAGGTTAGTGATTCCTCCTCTCGCTAGGGCTAGATGGGAATCTACACGGAACTCGGCGTTTTCCTATTTGTCCCCCTCTCTTTGGAATGGCCTTCCAAAAGAGATCAGACTTGAGAAATCTTATTTTCATTTTCGGAAACTTTTGAAAACCTTCTATTTTATCAATTATGTAGAACAGAATTTAGAATAATGGAAGAAAGGTTATAAATGGGTATCTGCAAAGTATATTAAATCAAAACTGTACTGTTTATGTTTGTGTAGATTATGTGGAGGGGCATAATTGAACGAAAACGTCTATCTCCATGGGCGTTTATCTCCGAGAACGGGTCCGTGAAGGGGCGGAGCGAACCGTATTTTCGAAAAAAATAGACGTCCATGTTTTATTCGACAATTTGTGAGCTGGGCGTTTTTGTTTTTCAGTGATAATGGAAAATGAAAGCGCCCAGGTCAAAAACGAATAAATCCAAGGCATTTGTTCGTGGGAGGGGCCAGGAGTCATAGTGCACTGGTCCCCCTCACATGCCAGGACACCAACCGGGCACCCTAGGGGGCACTTTTACAAAAAAAAAAAAAAAAAAAGGTAAAACAGCTCCCAGGTGCATAGCACCCTTCCCTTGTGTGTTGAGCCCCCAAAATCCCCCTCAAAACCCACTGCCCACAAGTCTACACCATTACTATAGCCCTAAGGGGTGAAGGGGGGCACCTACACGTGGGTACAGTGGGTTTGGGGGGCGGTTTGGAGGGCTCCCATTTACCAGCACAAGTGTAACAGGTGGGGGGGGGGATGAGCCTGGGTCCACCTGCCTGAAGTCCACTGCACCCCCTAATAACTGCTCCAGTGACCTGCATACTGCTGCCAGGGAGGTGGGTATGACATTTGAGGGTGAAAATAAAAAGTTGTGAAACATCATTTTTTGTGGTGGGAGGGGGTTTGTGACCACTGGGGGAGTCAAGGGAGGTCATCCCCGATTCCCTCCAGTGGTCATCTGGTCATTTAGGGCACTTTTTGGGGCCTTATTCGTGGAAAAACAGGGTCCAGGAAAAGTGCCCTAAATTCTCACTAAAAACGCATATTTTTCTTCCATTATCGGCGAAAGGCGCCCATCTCTGATCGCCCGATAACCACGCCCCAGTTCCGCCTTCACCACGCCTTCGACACGCCCCCATCAACTTTGTCCGCATCCGCGACGGAGTGCAGTTGAAAACGTCCACAATCGGCTTTCGATTATACCGCTTTATTCGTTTTTGTGAGATAAACGTCTATCTCCCGATTTGGGTCGCAATATAGGCGTTTTTCTTTTTCAATTATAAGCTGGATTATGTACTTAATCCTGTATTTGCGGTGCTTTCCTGTATACTAAATCTTATCCTGTTTTCATCTTACGTAGCTAGTTTGTGGTTTTGCTGTGCTTTCCTGTAACGATTGGAGTTCTAATGTTTGTCCAACCTGTACATATTGTATTGTTTCTTTTATTTTATAAATTGTAAACCGTTCTGTCTTGCAGTAGCAATAAGATACGGTATATAAATTGACGTAAATAAAGAAAGAAAGAAAGAATTACCAAAAACAACAGGAAAGGAAAAGATTCGTGATCATCGACTTAGACTTGCGAACACAGCGGCAAGGGTTGGTCTACCTGACATGTATTTTTACACCTCTGGAGAAATTTTTCAGAAATCTGATTTCTGATTAATTAATATCAAAGTATGAGTAGGTTTTCTATAGACGTCTTTTAAACATCGATCTGCAACCTCTTGTAGCTGTAATGGCCCTCTTTATTTTATTTATTGGGATTTATTAGCCGCCTTTATAAAGAGATTCACCCGAGACGGTGTACAGCAGATAAAGTTTAACTTAAGACAATTTTGTTAACAGCATAACGATAGTAAAATGACCAGATATAAACATAAATACAATAAATGAGGTAAACCTGAAATCAGCAAACTGAAACCTAATAACAGGACTACCAGCCAGGGGCGTAGCCAGACACCCAATTTTAGGTGGGCCTGGGCCCAAGATGAGTGGGCAGAAGAACTCCGCCTTGTCCCACAAGTAATTTGGTCTCTCTCCTGCCTACAGGCCATTATGGTCTCTCAAACATCCCCCTCCACCGCATACCTTTTAATCTTTAGATTGTAAGCTCCTTTGAGCAGGGACCGTCCTTCTTTGTTTAATTTGTACAGCGCTGTGTAACCCTAGTAACGCTCTAGAAATGTTAAGTAGTAGTAGTAGTAAATAGCAGATTTTCACTGGCAACAAGCAGCAACTAATAATATACAGTGCTCATGTTGGCCCCACGGCCTTCCCTCTGATGCAACTTCCTGTTTCTGCATAAGCAGGAATACATCAGAGGGAAGGCTGCAGGGCCGGTGCGAACAGTATGTATCAGTCGCTGCTTGCAGCAGGCAAAGATCTGCTATTTAAAAGGTATGCAGGAGGGACAGTTGGGAGTTTTCGGCTGGTGGGGCTTAGGAATCCCTGCCAGCCACATTAGAGATGTGCTGCTATTGGGTGGGCCTACGCCACTGCTACCAGCCAACAATATCAAACATATACACATTTAACAACACTGAAATTCCAATAACAGAGATATAATACTGTGTAAACTGTATTTTTAAAAAGGTGGAGCAAAGAAATGAACTTCCCCTTTTCAAAAATACCCTTAGACAAAAAAGAGAAAGAAGCAAAATCAAGATGATCAGTTGTGACTTGGAGCAGGAACTAACCCTTGGCTAGCCCTGATTGAAACGTTATGAATGTAGTAGCCAAAAATGAGTTCTCTATCACTCTAAGAGGGAAAACAGTGTTCCTGAGAAATAAACCTTTAGGGACTGGGGGAGGGGAGAGCTTGACAGACATAATACAGCAGGGCAGACCTGCCAAGTCTCCTGCATTTAGCAAGAAACTCCCGCTGTCACGGGTCATCTGCGAGAACTCTCGTTCATCAGTCTCCCCCCTCCATGGTTGCAGAGATGCGTTAATAAAATGGCATCGCTATGTATGGAGAGGACATGTGAAGGGTAATTCTCTGTGTGCCTACAGTTAAGTGTGCCCTGCATGTGTAAACGCAGTGCAAGGTGCCATTGATGTGTGCCAGCGGACTACGTGCTATTCTGTAAGGATGTACGTAAGTGGCCCAGCATGCAACTGAAAGCGAGTGTACACACGGGTGGAGCTCCCACTAACGTGTACAACTTATAGAATACTGTAAATTGCGTATGCTGTAAGTTAAGAACACCCATTTATGTCTGCCATAAACGTGGCAAAAGTGTGCATGCGTACACTTAGGCACACTGCCGCAGATTTACATTAGTATTCTAAAATGGAATCTGGGCACCAGGGGCATAGCTACCATTCAGCAAGCCTGGCAAAAAGCCCAGGGCTGTCACTAGTAGGGGCTGCCTGATCTAAGACCTATTAAGTCATTGTCACTCCTACCACCATGGTCTGGCATCTCTCTTCCATTCCCCTCCTTCCTGCCCATGATCAGGTATCTCTCTCTGTATCTGAACTCCCCCCCCCCCCCCCCCACACACACATTATTGGGCTCATTTTCGAAAGAGAAGGACGTCCATCGTTCGACATAAATCGGAAGATGGACGTCCTTCTCCCAGGGACATCCAAATTGGTATAATCAAAGCTCGATTTAGGACATCTTCAACTGCACTCCGTCGCAAGGACAGCCAAAGTTCAAGGGGGCATGTCAGAGGCGTAGCGAAGGCGGGACTTGGGCGTGCCTAACACTTGGACATTCAAGACCCATAATCGAAAAAAACAAGGACATCCCTGACGAGCACTTGGACATTTTCACCTGGACCTGTTTTTCTTCTGACCAAGGCATACAAATGTGCCCGAAATGACCAGATGACCACTGGAGGAAATCAGGGATGACCTCCCTTTACTCCCCCAGTGGTCGCCAACACCCTCCCACCCTCAAAAAAACATTTTTAAAAATATTTTGTGCTAGCCTGTATGCCAGCCTCAGATGTCATACTCAGGTCCATCACAGCAGTATGCAGGTACCTGGAGCAGTTTAGTGGATGCAGTGCACTTCAGACAGGCGGACCCAGCCCCATTTGCTTCATTTCTTTGAAGGCATGAATAACCATATGGATAAAGGTGAGCCAGTTGATGTAGTGTATCTAGATTTTCAGAAAGCTTTTGAAAAAGTTCTTTATGAGATATTTAAAAAGTTCTTTATGAGATACGGAGAAAATTAAAGAGTCATGGGATAGGAGACATTGAGGGGCATAATCGAATGAAAACGTCTATCTCCATGGGCGTTTATCTCCGAGAATGGGTCCGTGAAGGGGCGGACCGAACTGTATTTTTGAAAAAAAATAGACGTCCATGTTTTATTCGACAATTTGTGAGCTGGGCGTTTTTGTTTTCAGCGATAATGGAAAATGAAAGCACCCGGCTCAAAAACGAATAAATCCAAGGCATTTGTTCGTGGGAGGGGCCAGGATTCGTACTGCACTGGTCCCCCTCACATGCCAGGACACCAACCGGGCACCCTAGGGGGCACTTTTACAAAACCAAAAAAAAAAGGTAAAAGAGCTCCCAGGTGCATAGCACCCTTCCCTTGTGTGTTGAGCCCCCCAAATCCCCCTCAAAACCCACTGCCCACAAGTCTACACCATTACTATAGCACTAAGGGGTGAAGGGGGGCACCTACATGTGGGTACAGTGGGTTTGGGGGGATTGGACGACTAAGCATTAAGCAGCACAATTGTAACAGGTAGGGGGGGATGGGCCTGGGTCCACCTGCCTGAAGTCCACTGCACCCCCTAACAACTGCTCCAGGGACCTGCATACTGCTGCCAGGGAGGTGGGTATGACATTTGAGGGTGAAAATAAAAAGTTGTGAAACATCATTTTTTGTGGTGGGAGGGGGTTAGTGACCACTGGGGGAGTCAGGGGAGGTCATCCCCGATTCCCTCTGGTGGTAATCTGGTCATTTAGGGCACTTTTTGGGGCCTTATTCGTGAAAAAACAGGGTCCAGGAAAAGTGCCCTAAATTCTAGCTGCAAACGCATACTTTTTTTTCCATTATCGGCGAAAGGCGCCCATCTCTGTTCGGGTGATAACCATGCCCCAGTCCCGCCTTCACCACGCCTCCGACACGCCCCCGTCAACTTTGTACGCTTCCGCGATGGAGTGCAGTTGAAAACGTCCGAGTTCGGCTTTCGATTATACCGCGTTATTCGTTTTTGTGAGATAAACGTCCATCTCCCGATTTAGGTCGGAACTTGGGCGTTTTTCTCGATCAATTATAAGCAGGATTGTCCTTCTGTGGAGTAGGAATTGGTTATTGGACAAAAAACAGAGGGTAGGGTTAAATGGCCATTTTTCACAATGGAGGAGGGTGAATAGTGGAGTGCTGCAGGAATCAGTACTGGGACCGGTACTATTTAACATGAGGCCGATATTCAGAGCCATTTAAGCAGGCTAGAGGGGATCTGGCCTTCTTAAGTCACCTGTCCCTGCCTAACCTCCGCAGTGCCGCTTAATATCACCTCTGACTGGCCAAAAAAAAGTGGACTGGTCAGGGGGCATATTGGGGCGGAGCCGGGGCTTATGCGGGTGCTGGCGATATTCAACTGACGCTCGCATAAGCTTAAACGATGGAGAGTTTATGCAGTTGGAATGTTCCTGTGGTTTCAAGTTGAAAAATAAACTGAGTTCTAAGCTGCTGACTACAGACTAGACAATGCATTGCTGTTCCCCCTAAGACAGCCAAACCTAACCATTAGCTTCACATCCCACAGGGGCTGGGACCTGGACTTTCATGTCTTCTGGAGAAGAAGAGGGTAATCCCACCCGCTAATCCTTCTTTCCCCAGGTGGAGGCACCGTGCACCAAGAAGTGAGTGAGTGAGGGTCCAATAAAGTCTGCTCTTCACAGGGGCTCCAGCCCACTCAGACCCCGGACCTAGAAGCACCTAGGCAAAGGGTCATTACTTAAACATAAGCCCTCTGGGGTTGGAAAGGGCACAGATTCAAAAGGTTTTGAAAAAAAAAATTTCACCTTGAATGAAAAGGCATCTGAAAATGTCTGAGCAGAAATGTCTAAATCCAGAACAGAATTGTCTCTTGTTGATCTCTTTACAAAGGCAAACAAATCTTTACTTTCTGTCAAAGAAGATAAACATTTTTGATTATAATAATCTTTTTCATAGAAAGTGATAAGTGTTGGTAATTTGTCAAAAGCTCTGTAAAAAGCTTTTTATTCTCCTCAGAAGGAGAATCTTTCTATTGTCATTCAAAACATTTAAAATTTTGCTTTTCTACCTTTAAAATTGTAGAAACCCATGGTGCATAATTTCTACACATACATCTTGTTATAAATTGATCAAAAGCATAAAGCAGAGAAGAATCCTTAATATCATACCTGTTATAGGTAACTAAGATGACTCCTATAACTGAGACCCAATAAGAAGCTATATGAAATTGTTCATATTTACCTCAAGTACTATAAATTACAGACTTATTATTTTTGCTTTATCATTGTCTCCTGTACAGCGCATGATAATTTTCAAATGGCCTGACCAAGAAATAGGGTCAACCTGATTTCCTGATAAGTGTTCTTGTAAAAATCTTAGAATTAACAAATATCACATCAAGTGTATGACCTAATTTATGTGCTGGATTGTAGAAGGCATGAAACCAGCCCAGGGAAGACAGAATATTAATAAAGTCAGTAACAACATAATCTTAGTTTAAACAGCGGCGATCCTTGGTCGGCGGCCACCCGGGGTGATATGATACAGACGTTCAAATATTTGAAAGGTATTAACCCGCAAACTAACTTTTTCTGTAGATGGGAAGGCGGTAGAACTAGAGGACATGAAATGAGATTGAAGGGGGGCAGACTCAAGAAAAATATCAGGAAGTATGTTATGTACCAGTATTGCAGCTACGGGTGGGCCTCAGTGGGCACAGGCCCACCCATTCTTGGCTTAGGCCCACCCAGTGGTAGCACCACACTGCTCTCTTCCCTCTTTCCTCATGGCATCCCGGCATCTGCCCTTCTCTGTCTGAACCCCGTCCCTCCACGGTATACCTTACAGTTGTCCCTGGCAACTGCAGCAATTCATTTTTGTTGCTTGCACCAGCCTCCCAGGCTTCCATCTGACACGTCTTGCCCTTGCTGATGTCATTACCTGTTTCCTGTCTGGCGGGACGTGGCAGATGGAAGCCTGAGGGGCTGGTGCAGGCAAATACTTTGAGTGATTTTCTTCATAGTACATCTGACCCATATTGTATGCTTATAAAATGAAATACGCCTAGGCATATTTCATTTCAGTTTAGGCGTCATACGCAGAATCTAGTCCATTGGGGAGAATTCAGTAAAGGCTGCCCAAACTAAGGTGCCAGGATGATATGTGCTAACCATGGATTCTATAATGGCAGTTCTGTGTGGAGCTACATTTATGGAATATTAGCTTTATATCCGCATTATTATGCCTAACAGAAAGTCCTGGCAGTAAAGGGGCCCTTTTACTAAGGCGCGTAGGTGCCTATGCGCGTACTATATGTGTAAAATTGGAACTACCGCCCAGCTCCCGTGTGCCCCGTGTGCTAATTCCATTTTTTACATGCGTCCAAAACACGCAGTAGAAAATATTTTCCCGTGTGGCGCATACCTAGCGGTAATCAGCAGTGTATGCGCACTGACAATTACCGCCTGGCTAACGCGTGAGACCTTACCGCTGAGTCAGTGGGTGGCGGTTAGGTCTCATGTTGAAAATGGGTTTTAATTTTGCCGCACATCCATTTTCGGCCACAAAAAAAAAAAAAGGCTTTTTCTGCAGGTGTGCTGAAAAATGGACCTGCACACGTCCAAAACACATGCCTACACCAAAGCAGGCCATTTTTCGGCGCTCCTTAGTAAAAGGGCCCCAAGGTGCGGTAAAGATAGTATTCTATAACCCTGCGTCTAATTTTCAGACACACCCCTGATCTACCCATGCCACCCCCCCCCCCCCCCCATGGCCATGCCCACTTTGGAGTTGAGCACGATGGAAATTAGGCATAAGGTATTTCCTTCTGTAACTACTAATTGGCTCTAATTAACACTTGATCCTTAGCACCAATTAAGAGTCAATTAATCTATTTAGCTACAGGCAGCAATACAAACTGTGCATGGAATTGTGCATCTAACTTTGGGCACCGTATATAGAAACTGGGTGATACTGTATGTTTGATTTGATTTGATTTTAGATATATTCTTATATTTATGTTGCTCTTCTATGATTTTACATGTATGTTGTTTACAGTTGCACGCCTAATGAAGAATTTTCAAAACATAGCCACGTGGGGTATTTGGATTTTAAGAATGCGTATTGATTTTTATGACCTATTCATCTGTTCAACTTTGGTGGATCAGCTTCCTTGTGTACCTTGACTAGCATTCCCATGATCTGTTGGCCATGTCTGGCAATAGGACATCCCTAAGGAACCTTGTACCCTTTCACTGTACTAACATCATCACATAAATATTGAGCTCTACAACCTGATCCTCTTGCTCCACCAGGCTGTTATAATCTCTTGTTGGCCATGGCCAAGGTACTGGAAAGATGCCAAGGGCATGGTTTGTTCATCTGACAGCTCTGTGTCTATGCTGTGTGATTTTACTACTACTACTACTTATCATTTCTAAAGCGCTACTAGACGTACGCAGCGCTGTACACTTGAACATGAAGAGACAGTCTTACAATTTAAGTTGATCCTTAGTAATACAACATAGCCTGTACTGCTCTCCACTTGTGGCATTCAGCAGGGTCTCACAATTTCCTCCTGTTATTTTACCTAATGTATCTTACATAATATTTTTCTTTTTTTCCCTTAGCTGAACAACCTTGTGGCTTAGATACTTTCAGTCTGAATTGATTTGTAACCTAGGATTCTTGTTGTGGATGTCCTTGTCCTCTGGTTCCCTTCCATAATTTAATTCTTCATTGTAAACCACTTAGATATTTCTTGTTTAGCAGTATATCAAAGATGATACTTGATGATACAATGCTTTGCCTTCCTGTTACTCTCCATTTTCCCTCCTCTGAGTGTACACCCCTGTATGGTCTTACCTTTCTGGGATATGAGATTCATTTATTAAAGTCTCTGAACTCGAATTCTCAGGCCCAGCTCTGGTGATCTCTCCTCTGATCCTGAGAGTAGAACAGATTATCCCTCCTCCCCACCATGAGCCAGGCCAGAAGGAAGTTCTCTGCAGCTCTGAAACTGGGCATCTGGAACCTGGATGCCATTTTGTTGAGGTTTCCATGTATGTGCAGCAGTCTGTTCCACCCAGTATGACCAACTACCCTCTATACATACACATACACCATGTCAGCCGCAGTAATCATCAGCAGGATTTTATTAGCTGGTTTTGGTTTGACATCAGGATAAAATTTCTTAGTGCATAACGGTGGTGTAGCCAGACCCAGTATTTTGGATGGGCCCAGAGTTAACTTGGATATAAGTGCTCATGCAGTAATGGCCACGCTGTACTTGATGCTAGGGTCCACTTTAGGAGTCAGCACGCAATAAAAGGATCTAGGTGTCATTGTAGACAATACGCTGAAATCTACTGCCCAGTTTGCGGTGGTGGCCATAAAAGCAAACAGGATGCCAGGAATTATTAGGAAAAGGATGGAAACTAAGACCAAGAATATTATGATGCCTCTGTATTGCTCCATGGTGCAACCTCACCTTGAGTATTGTGTTCAATTCTGGTCGTCATATCTCAAAAAAAATATAGCAGAATTAGAAAAGGTTCAAAGAAGAGCAACCAAAATGATAGAAGGGATGGAACTCCTCCCATATGAGGAAAAGCTAAAGAGGTTAGAGCTCTTCAGCTTGGAAAAGAGACAGCTGAGGGGGGAATGCGATTGAGGTCTACAAAATCCTGAGTGGTGTAGAACAGGTAAAAGTGAAATGATTTTTCACTCTTTCAAAACATACAAAGGCCAGGGGACACTCAATGAAATTACATGGAAATACTTTTAAAATATTTTTTTCACTCAAAGAGGATGTAGTAACAGCAGTTAACGTATTTGGGTTTTAAAAAGGTTTGGACTAGTTCCTGGTGTAAAAATCCATAGTCTGTTATTGAGATGGGCAAGGAGGAAGCCATTACTTGCCCCAGAACAGGTAGGGACTCTGAGGCTCTCATTTGGGGGGGGGGGGGGGTTAGGGGGGGAGCTTTGACTGAGGGGGTTCAAATAGGAATGCTTTGAGTGGGGGTTGAAATTGGGGGGGGCTTGAGTAATGGGGTGGCAGGAATCAGGAGGGGTGGCTGAAATCAGGGGTGGTTGGAATCAGGGGGGCTTGAATAGATGGGTGGTTGGTATCAGGGGGTTTTCAGGCAGCCCCATGGCCCTTTTCACATCAGGTCCAATGCTGCTTGTGATAGCATGAGGTTCAGCAACCTGCAGGACCGTGATACTTCAAGTTGCTGCATCTAGTGATATATCAAGGTGCAGTAAAAGATGGCCTTTTTCTGCACCTTGATAATTTACCCCCTTAGCGATGTTAGAAAGTTCTAAGGCACATTAAACATTATTTTTTATTAAAACAAAATGTGGGAAACAAACCAAGGAAAGGTGCACAATTTAGGGCAAACCCCCCAAAGAATTAGGAAAGAGCTGTAATTTTTTGCCCTGTGCACATGCCCACCCAATTCAGGTCTATGGAAGCTTCCTTGTGCAAGGTACTCCACTGGAAACTCTGTTTCACTACTTCACACTTCATGTTCAATCTGGATGCATCCCAGAGGGGAAACAGAGCAATTCCCTAAGCAGCACTAACTTGATTCCATTGCTTTGGAACGCTGAGCATCCTTAAGGACTTGAAGTTTTCCCTGGGATTCTATATATCGCGCCTTGTTTTCCACGCAGAAATCGAAGCATCTTCTATAACAATGCGCACAACTTAATTAGTTAACAAGCTAATCAGCGCTGATAGTTGGATGATAGCAAGCAATGATCCTCAGTAACTGACATTAATTAGAATGTCCTGCTTATTTTCGAAGGAGAAGGGCGGCCATCTTCCGACACAAATCGGGAGATGGCCGGCCTTCTCCTAAGGCCGGCCAAATCGGTATAATCGAAAGCCGATTTTGGCCGGCTTCAACTGCTTTCCGTCGCAGGGCCGGCCAAAGTTCAAGGGGGCGTGTCGGCAGTGTACCGAAGACGGGACGGGGCGTGGTTAAGAGATGGCCGGCCTCAGCCGATAATGGAAAAAAGAAGGCCGGCCCTGACGAGCATTTGACCGACTTTACTTGGTCCCTTTTTGTTCATGACCAAGCCTTGAAAAGGTGCCCAAACTGAGCAGATGACCACCGGAGGGAATCGGGGATCACCTCCCCTTACTCCCCCAGTGGTCACCAACCCCCTCCCACCCCCCCAAAAAAAATTAAAATACATTTTTTTGCCAGCCTGTATACCAGCCTCAAATGTCATACCCAGCTCCATCACAGCACTATGCAGGTCCCTGGAGCAGTTTTTAGTGGGTACTGCAGTGCACTTCAGGCAGGCGGACCCAGGCCCATCTCCACCCCCTCCCTACCTGTTACATTTGTGGTGGTAAATGTGAGCCCTCCAAAACCCACCAGAAACCCACTGTACCCACATGTAGGTGCCCCCCTTCACCCATAAGGGCTATGGCAGTGGTGTACAGTTGTGGGGAGTGGGTTTTGGGGGGCTCATCACACAAGGGAAGGGAGCTATGGACTTGGGAGCAATTTTTGAAGTCCACTGCAGTGCCCCCTAGGGTAGCCGGTTGGTGTCCTGGCATGTCAGGGGGACCAGTACACTACAAATGTTGGCTCCTCCCACGACCAAATGGCTTGGATTTGGCCGGGTTTGAGATGGCCGCCATTAGTTTCCATTATCGGCGAAAAACAATGTCGCCCATCTCTAAGGGTGGCCCAAATGTTGAGATTTGGCCAGCTCCGACCGTATTATCGAAACGAAAGATGGACGCCCATCTTTTTCGATAATACGGTCGGCTACGCCACTTTATGGGGTCGTCATTAGAGATGGCCACCTTTATAGATGGCCGGCCCTGTTCGATTATGCCCCTCTGTATGTGCACTACTTGCTAAGCGTATTCTGTAGTGTGGTGCGTGTAAATTCTAAGTTGCATACTTGAAAAGTGGGCGTGGTTATAGGAGTGGAATGGGTGGGTCATGGGCATTTTGTAAAATCTACGCGCGTTGTTATAGAAAACACCCAGTCCCCTGCCTAATTTAGGCATTGAGATTTACATCAGGTTTTAGTTGGCGTAATTGACCATAACTAAGTTTAGTCACACAAAGCAGCACTCAGCGCATTCTATAATGTACACCTAAATGAAAGCGTACTTTATAGTATATGCTTTGATTTCTTTTTTTTTTAAATTAGATTTCAAAAATACAGCAAAAACAGAAAAATAATAGAACACAATAAAGTACACAATGAAGTACACAAAGCTGAGTCCAAGACCTAATGGCAGGCCGTAGTTGAAAGAAAAAGGTCTAAAGATTTCCATTTCTGAAGACCAGTTTTACGTCCTAAAATAGAATTTACGGCCAACTGCTCGTATTTTTTGTACAGTAGAATCCAGTTCCACCAAACCACCACGTTCACTGGTTCACCTCCTCTAATTCAGACTCAGAAGGTAGATGGTCCCCTGTTATCGTCTCGCTTGGGACTCAACAATTTTTCTTTGGCCGTGTCTATGCCCCTACCACTGATGATCCACATTTCTTTACAGCAATTGCAGAAACGTTAGTTAATTACCCTCATATGCCTGTTTTGATCGGTGGAGACTTTAATATGCTTTATTTATTTATTATTTGGTTCGCTTGTATCCCACAATGCACAGAAACCGAGCCACAATGTATAGAATCTAGCCCCATATGTATACAAAACCAGGCGTCTCTTTCTGTGACACCGTGCTCACTGCCTGTCTCCTTTCTTTAAATGTTACAAACAACAATAACATCAACAACCACAAAAAAAAAAAAAAAACCTTTCAGCCTTTTGCCTGTTGCAAGCTAAGCCTGGCAGGGACTAATTTCATTTCTGTTGCTTTAGCTGGTTTGCAAGTGACAACCCCTTTTCATGCATTTAATTCATTCTCACTTGCTCATAATCAGGGTAAAGGTGTTCCCTAAGGTTAGAAGACAGCTTGTCAAAAAAGGGTTTGTAAATTTGCAAAGGTGATCGGTCTATCTTTCTCCCTCGCTGCCCATGGAACTATTAACCAATATCACTGTGTAATCTTTTTTCAACTTATTTATTTTACAGCGAGGAACTGGTGTTATAAACAACCTCACTGTCAAAACTTATTCATCCTCATTACCTCAAGGCGAGCCCCATCTCAGTTATTCTAATTTCATAGTTTCTCGAATTTACAGCCGCTGGAAATTGAGTACAAAATCCATTATCATTTGTATATTTTAATTATGCAAATGAGGCAGCTCAGCTGCGCTGGCCGGGACCTGCAGGGATGCCTAACTTCATTCTGGGTGATTACAATTTATCCAGTCGAGTCACTTTAATTGTAACAAGCTAATTACATTGTTTCATTTGACTTTAACAAAAGAAAAGAAGACAGAACGCTTAATGGCAAAGGCCTGGAATTGTGTCATCTCCCTTACGTGAGGCTGACACTTCTCAGCTGAAGATAGTTAACCCTACTACTGCAGGGATACTCAAAGCTAGGGGGGGGGTCATCCGGATATTCCAGTAAGGAGCACAGGCTTGTCACCACAATGTACCCAGGCATGTAAATTCTAGCATTCTGTAACCCGGGTGCGTAAGTGTCTGACATTCTCCTGATCCGCTCGTGCCCCTCCCAGGTTCACACCCCCCTTAGAGTTGCATATTCTTGAATTTGAACTCACAACTGACTAAGGGCAGTTAAGTGAAGAACTGCCAATTAGTGCCAACTAACACTAATTATAGCCAATAATTGGTTAAGGGTAATTAGCATCTAATTAATCATAAGTACATAAGTATTGCCATACTGGGACAGACCGAAGGTCCATCAAGCCCAGCATCCTGTTTCTAACAGTGGCCAATCGAGGACACAAGTACCTGGCAAGATCCCCAGAAAGTATAATACATTTAATGCTGTTTATCCTAGAAATAAGCAGTGGATTTTCCCCCAAGTCCATTTTAATAATGGTCTATGGACTTTTCCTTTAGGAAGCCAGCCAAACCTTTTTTTAAACCCTGCTAAGCTAAACGCTTTTACTACATTCTCTGGCAACGAATTCCAGAGTTTAATTACACATTGAGTGAATAAAAAGTTCCTCAGATTCATTTTAAATTTACTACTTTGTAGCTTCATCGCATGCCCCCTAATCCTAGTGTTTTTGGAAAGAGTAAACAAGTGATTCACGTCCACCCATTCGCTGACTGGTTATATAGCATTTTGGCACCTGACCGTGAATATTCAGCATGAGATAACTGGTCAAAAATTTAACCAACTATATCGAGCGATAACCAGCAATATTCAGCACTGATCTAGCGGGCAAATCAGAGCACGTAAACAGCAGTCCTTTCGTTGCCTGCTATTAACTTAACCAGCCAACTCTGAATATTTATTTACCTGGTAAAGTTTGATCTACACCCCCCCAAATTTTTAAAAACAGATAATTCAATGCCGGTCAACGGAAACGACCCATCATTGAATATCCGGAGTCAGCGCCAACTGCGTCACTTATGCAGGCTGCCTTCCGCCGGCTGAATATTGGCACCATTGTGACTGATTACTTAAGTGCTATATTAAAAAATAAGTCCTAGTCCAGAACTGTAATATATAAAGAGGATATTTGTTAACATTTCATGACATATTCCTGCTCTGGGGATCTGAAGGAAGGAAGAAGCAGGACTTTGCATCGAATATGAAGGGTGTTTAGAGATGAAGGGTTTCTCGGGTACTTTCAAAAGCAAAGGTACTAGAAAGATAGACAGATATAGGTTCTTCCTTGATTAGGATATATTTTACTGGAGATTTGTGACAGACGCACAAAATGAAACAAAAGGGTCTTTCATGAGCATTTCCCTTGTTAATTAAATGCCTGAGGCTTGCAAGGGGAAGGAAAACGAAGCAGTCTAGATGGATTTTAGGGTCCTTATCTGCTGTTTTATTGCCTGTAGCAGCACTTCCCATCTCCCTTTCTCTCTCTCTCTCTCTCTTTCTCCCACTGGCCCACCCCCAAGTTTTAAATTTCATTATCTAGGAAGTGGAAAGTAAATAACATAACAATTTATTTTATATTCCTCGGTAAGCCTTACAGTTCTAAACAGATAGAACTCTGGGCAAAAACTGGAATGGCAAAGAATTATAAATCACTTAAACTAATACATCGTGATAAAACAAATACAGCACACAAGTCTAGGACAAATACAATCTAATTTCATAAAACAGATCTAATTCTTGACCTTTAGAAATTCCCAAAACAAATATGTCTTAAAGTGGAAATTTCCTTGTCCAATGTTGCAGCCTGAAAGGAGAGCGGTTTTTCTAATTGTTTAAGCCTTTTCTTACCCCTTAACGAGGGGAATGCAAATGGAAGGCACATGGTTCTGCATAGCTCGTAGGTCACCTACAAAAATATGGATAACTTCCAGGGATGTGTACAGCCCACACATTTTCAGTTCATTTGGCCCTTTTTCCTGATTTTGGGTGGGGTTTTTTTTGTTTGTTTTTTTTTTGTTACATTTGTACCCTGCGCTTTCCCACTCATGGCAGGCTCAATGTGGCTTACATGGGGCAATGGAGGGTTAAGTGACTTGCTCAGAGTCACAAGGAGCTGCCTGTGCCTGAAGTGGGAATTGAGCTCAGTTCCTCAGAACCAAAGTCCACCACCCTAACCACTAGGCCACTCCTCCACTAGCAACATTCCATGTAGAAGTCGGCCCTTGCAGATCACCAATGTGGCCGCGCAGGCTTCTGCTTCTGTGAGTCTGACGTCCTGCACGTACGTGCAGGACGTCAGACTCACAGAAACAGAAGCCTGCGCAGCCTTCTACATGGAATGGAATGTTGCTAGTGGAATAGCAACATTCCATGTAGAATGTCCAATAGTAGCAACATTCCATGTAGAATCTCCAATAGTAGCAACATTCCATGTAGAATCTCCAATAGTATCTATTTTACTTTTGTTACATTTGTACTCTGCGCTTTCCCACTCATGGCAGGCTCAATGTGGCTTACATGGGGCAATGGAGGGTTAAGTGACTTGCCCAGAGTCACAAGGAGCTGCCTGTGCCTGAAGTGGGAATTGAGCTCAGTTCCCCAGGACCAAAGTCCACCACCCTAACCACTAGGCCACTCCATTACCCCAATTACCCCATTACTGCATTATCCCAATTGCAAAGGACTCAAATACAAATCAATATATGCATCTAGCTTCTCCTACACCTGCACGCAAATATGGAATGCGTTACCAAATGCCTTAAAAACAACGTACGACTTGTCAACCTTCCGGAAATTACTAAAGACTAACCTGTTCAAAGAAACTTATCATAAAGATCCTTCATAAATGAACTGACACCAAAACTTTTACCAGAACAAGTTATCATTGATCTCTATTGTTTACTATAATCACAATGTCATTATTAAACGTTACACATTACCCTTGTCCTCTTATACCTGAAATGATTTGTATATCTATTTACTTCTAATTTATTTTATATTTTCTGTACTTTAAATGCAAAAATATTCTGTATTTCTCCTTCCGGAAATGGCGAGCGCCATTACGGCATAATGTAAGCCACATTGAGCCTGCAAAGAGGTGGGAAAATGTGGGATACCAATGCAGTAAATAAATAAATAAATTTGGTTTAACAGAAAATTGCAATCTATAACTCAGCAATTTTCAACAGGGGTGATATGATACAGACGTTCAAATATTTGAAAGGTATTAATCCGCAAACGAACCTTTTCCGGAGATGGGAAGGCGGTAGAACGAGAGGACATGAAATGAGATTGAAGGGGGGCAGACTCAAGAAAAATGTCAGGAAGTATTTTTTCACGGAGAGAGTAGTGGATGCTTGGAATGCCCTCCCGCGGGAGGTGGTGGAAATGAAAACGGTAACGGAATTCAAACATGCGTGGGATAAGCATAAAGGAATCCTGTGCCGAAGGAATGGATCCTCAGGAGCTTAGTCAAGATCGGGAGGCGGGGCTGGTGGTTGGGAGGCGGGGATAGTGCTGGGCAGACTTATACGGTCTGTGCCAGAGCCGGTGGTGGGCAGTGGGACTGGTGGTTGGGAGGCGGGGATAGTGCTGGACAGACTTGTACGGTCTGTGTCAGAGCCGGTGGTTGGGAGGCAGGGCTGGTGGTGGGGAGGTGAGGATAGTGCTGGGCAGACTTATACGGTCTGTGCCTGTGCCAGAGCCGGTGGTTGGGAGGAGGGGCTGGTGGTTGGGAGGCGGGGATAGTGCTGGACAGACTTGTACGGTCTGTGTCAGAGCCGGTGGTTGGGAGGCAGGGCTGGTGGTTGGGAGGGGAGGATAGTGCTGGGCAGACTTATACAGTCTGTGCCAGAGCCGGTGGTTGGGAGGAGGGGCTGGTGGTTGGGAGGCGGGGATAGTGCTGGGCAGACTTATACGGTCTGTGCCCTGAAGAGCACAGGTACAAATCAAAGTAGGGTATACACAAAAAGCAGCAAATATGAGTTATCTTGTTGGGCAGACTGGATGGACCGTGCAGGTCTTTTTCTGCCGTCATCTACTATGTTACTATGTGGATGGTCCACAGGTGTGCTGTGGGAATCACTGTGGCTGGCAGGGATCCCCAAGCCCTGCCAGCCACCAGCTGATGTCCCCGAAGGCGCCCAGAAGCTTCTAAGCATAACTCGGCAGTCAGCAGCTGCTTCCTCAGCCGCTGACACTGGTAGTCTGCACACGCTCAGTTTTTGTGTATGCACAGAGTACCAGCGTCGGGAACATCTTCAGCTGTCGGGACTTGGGATCCTGGCCAGCTCAGGTACTTGTAGTTTGGAACTAGTTCTTTTGGACTTTTTTCTGTAGCGTACATTGATGTCCCTCTTTCATATCTGAACCTGGAAGATTTTCGTTGCAAACGAATTTAATTCTGAGCTGGTTCTGATAGAATTAGTTTTTGAATGCGCATTTTAATATTCATTAGGTTTGCCTAATGTACACATTGAATCTGCTGTTGGTATAGTAATACAGCGAGCAAAAGAGCTGTCCTTCATTCTTTTGCACTTTGTCCAAAAAAATTGTTTTTCTTCTCTGGGTCAGAGTAAGTGAAGGGTCAATCAAAGCTGTCCTTGAAGCCTCTTTGCCCTGCAGTTGAGTGCCAGATTTTTCTTCCTGGTTATTTTCTCATATTATAGAAGCTCTTAAATCTTTTTATCTGTGGGTTTTTTTTTTTTAAGTTAAGTGTGTGGAGGGAAGCAACTCGAAGGGGGTGGGGTGGGGCGGGGCAGTGCAGGGAGGGGGTGGGAGGACATATTTCCTTAAAAACTGATGGTGTGCTCTGCCATTGTAGCTCCTTGTTAGTGCGCCGTGAGATGAAAAAGATTGAAAATCTCTGCAATAGCTTTTTAATAATACACTAATGAAATTAACCTGTGTTAATTTATTAATTAGGGAGCATGAAATCAATTTAAAATGCACTAAAATTTTTAAGGAGTGTTAATCAAATGCACATTAACAAAAGCATATCCCTAGAAGCTTTCTGGTACTCTTACTTGCCCCTACGTCTCTACAGTTCAAATCTAATTATAATCATATAGTCCAATCCACAGTTTCATGAAGAACATTCTCAGATTTGTTTTGTTAGATACTGTATTTTAATTGGTTGAAATGCATTCTATTGGAATATGAAGTAAAACTGTGACTATGACTGTCCGAAGTTTAGAAGGGAGGTACTTAAAACACGGCCATGTTAAACTAAGGCCACCAAATGGACCCAGATTCAAAGGACAGTGTTGATCCAGTCCTGGTTCTACCCCATTACATGCAGGTAGCCCTGATTTCCCCATTGCATTCTCTAAGAAAAACAAGACTACAAGTCCCAGCATGCATTGGATCAACCTTGCCCTGCGAATCTGGATCCAGTTGACAACCACATGTTAGAGAGTTAGAGGAGTAGCCTAATGGTTAGAGCCAAGGCCTAAAAACCAGCTCATGCTGTTACTCCCTGCTTGTCAGTGAATGCGGACCCTGCACCTTGCACCCACCCAGGCTTGGATTTGGATTTTAATTACATTCTTCTGTGTGTTTTTACACATTTAGCAAGCCGTGGTACTATACTGAGGAAGCCCGGAAAGGAGGAGATCGAGGAGGAGGAAAGGGAGCCTGGTTAGAGCTGCTGCTCCTTTTGTCGCCTGCATCCGCTGTTTCTCTCCAAGCTGACCCCTGATGCAGGCGTTTGTATGCCGAAACACGGCCCATGTCGGGTATTCATCATTAATAAAGGATTGCATTTTTCTCATTCCTGAAGGCCCAGTGTTTACTTTTTCTGTTTGTTTGTTTGGTTGCTTTTGTATGCTGCTTTCCCTCTGTTTTGTGACTAAAAACCAGCTCAGACAGGTTCAAACCCTACTGCTGCTCCTTGTGATTTTGGACAGGTTATATAACACTCTGTTACCTCAGGTATAACTTTTAAGGGATCTTTTACTAAAGCTTAATGTGCTAACGGCCATTAGCTTGTGCTATGTGCCACATGATCCATAGGTATAAAATAGGACATGTAGCATTTAGCATGCACTAATTCCATTAGCACATACTAAGCTTTAGTAAAATGGCCCGTTAGACTGCACACCTTCTAGAAGCAGGGAAAATATCTATTGTACCTACATGTAAATCAAAGGAACATAGCAATATAGTAACATGGTAGATGATGGCAGATAACGACCTGTATAGTCATAAGTACATAAGCATCGCCATACTGGAAAAAGACCAAGGGTCCATCAAGCCCAGCATCCTGTGTCCGACAGTGGCCAATCCAGGCTTCAAGAACCCGGCAACCCCCCCACCCCAAAAAAAAAAAACTTAATTCTTAATAATGTTCAATGGACTTTTCCCTCAGGAATCTGTCGAAACCCCCTTTAAATTCCATAAGGCCAGCTGCTGTCACTACATTTTCCGGCAACGAGTTTCAGAGTCTAACTACACGCTGAGTAAAGAAAAACATTCTCCTATTTGTTTTAAATCCAACATATTCTAGCTTCATCTTGTGTCCCCTGGTTTTGTTCTTGTTTGAAAGTGTAAACAAATGCTTCACATCTGTCCGCTCTACTCCGCTCATTATCTTGTAGACTTCTATCATATCACCCCTCAGCTGCCTTTTCTCCAAGCTGAAGAGCCCTAACCTTCTCAGCCTTTCCTCATAGGGAAGTCGTTCCATTTCCTTTATCATTTTCATCGCCCTTCTGTGCACCTTCTGTAATTCCTATATATCTTTTTTGAGATGTGGCGACCAGTTTGCCCAACAAGATAAATTCATAGCATAAGGTATGATGTGATACTACATATGTATACTTGATCTTGATTTGTCCTTTCCATTTTCAGGGAAAATGAAGAATTCCACACTCCAGCCCATCCAAATCTGTCCAGCCACAATCAGGGCACAGACTGTAGAAGTCTGCCCGGCACTGGCCTTGTTCTCCAGCTACTGAAGCTGAATCTGTCCAGCCATGAACAGGACACAGGCCATAGAAATTTGCCCAGCACTGATTTTGCTTCCCAGTTACTGGCATTGCCATCTAATCTAAATTTGTTTGGTTCCATGCCTTCTATCCAGGATATCTCAAGCATTTTTGAATTCTATTACTGTTTTCATCTCCACTATCTCCCGTGGGAGGGCATTCCAGGTATCTCCTACCCTCTCTGTGAAAAAGTACTTCTGACATTATTCCTGAGTTGGCCCCCCTGCAACCTCAATTCATGCTCCCTAGTTCTACTACCTTCCCGGCTCTGGAAAAGGTTTGTTGGAACTGAAAAATGTCTGAGCTAAATCTAAGATCCCCTCCTCTCTTCTAAAACTCAGTTATGGTAAAGGACTCCAAAGAACCAGAAGCACAAATGATTCTTGCTTTTGGTAAATCTGCAGGAGGGGGTAATGTAGGACTGGAGGAGTGGCCCAATGCTTAGTTCAGCACAGTGCTTTTTTGTAGGAAAAAAGGTGCCGGTACTCATACAGAGCCAACCTTAAGGGCGGGGTCACTATCTATGGCTCCACCCCACCGTAGCCACACCTCCACATTAGCCACACCCATTTTACTAGCCACAGAGCATATAAAAATGTATCATTGAAAATAGTACACAAGTCCCTAGTCCCAAACAAGAACCCTGAAGACTGACTATAAACTAATAAAATATATAGACAAAAAAATCAGCTGAAACCCCCCAAAAAACAGACTCTGGCATGCAGGATAACACCAGAAAAACAAAAAAAAATTTCCCCTTGCAATAAAAATAGCAGATATAAATTACAAATATTCCATTCACTATATTACAAATTAACAACTACAAATAAAAACAAACAAACAAAAAAAGACAGCTACCACTTTATCTTAAAATAAAAATAAAATTCTTTTTTCTACCTTTGTTGTGTACTTCTTTTAATTTGTTTTGGTCCCAGTCTCTGGTTTCTACTTTCCTCATCTTTTCTTAACTCTATTGCCAGGATTTCCTATGTGTCATTTTTCTCTCCTCCTTTTCCTTTCAGCTTTCTTCGATTTTATTTTCTGCTTTTATCCACCATGTTTAGTTCTTTCTTACTATCCAATCTTCCAGCATTTCTCACCTTGCCCCCTCTCTCCCCATCAGCATTTCTCTCCTTTTCACCTCTTTCACCATCCAGTATTTCTCTACTTGTCCCTTGCCCACGCTCTCCATCCAGCACCTCTCTACTTGCCCCTTCTCCTCCCATCCGGTATTTCTCTACTTACCCTTTTCTCCCTTCTCTCCCCATCCAGTATTTTCCCCTCATCCCTTCTCTCCCCATCCAGTATTTCTCCCCTTGTCCCCTATCCTCCCCATCCAGTATTTCTCCCCTTGTCCCTTCTCTCCCCATCCAGTATTTCTCCCCTTGTCCTGTCTCCTCTCCATCCAGTATTTCTCCCCTTCTCCCTTCACTCCCCATCCAGTATTTCTATTACTACTACTACTTATCATTTCTATAGCGCTATTAGACGTACGGAGCGCTGTACACCTGAACATGAAGAGACAGTCCCTGCTCGACAGAGCTTACAATCTAATTAGGACAAACAGGACAAACAAGAGATAAGGGAATATTAAAGTGAGGATGATAAAATAAGGGTTCTGAACAAGTGAATAAGGGTTAGGAGTTAAAAACAACATCCTCTCTCCTCTCCATCCAGTATTTCTCCCCTTGTCCCCATCCAGTATTTCCCCCTTGTCCTCTCTCCTCTCCATCCAGTATTTCTCCCCTTGTCCCCATCCAGTATTTCCCCCTTGTCCTCTCTCCTCTCCATTCAGTATTTCTCCCCTTGTCCCTAATCCTCCCCATCCAGTAATTCCTCCTTTGTCCCCTCTCCTCCCCAAACAGTATTTCTCCCCCCCCCCCCCCCCCGCCTCCTTTCACCCCATCCAGCAACTCCAGCAGCGTGAAAATCAAGAAAAGAAAGGTGTGAGGCCACACTGCTCAGACTGGTACTGTGGGCTCTGCTGATCCCCTGCCCTTCTGATGTCAACTTCCTGTTCCGGGGCAGGGGATAGACAGAGACAACAGTGCGTGTTCTAGCACTGCAGTCCCGCGCTTGCAATGCTGTGCCTACGGCGCTGCTGCTGCTTATAGGATAAATAGATGTGGCCATGGGAGATGAGCAGGGTAGGGGAAAAAAAGGTGCCGGTACACCGTACTGGCACATATCAGCACAACAAAAGCACTGGTTCAGCAGGCTTTGATCCTGGTAACCTGGGTTTGATTCCCACTGCAGCTCCTTATGACCCTGAGGAAGCCACCTAACCCTCCATTGCCCCAGGCAGTGGCGTTCCTAGGGGGGCGGACACCCAGGGCGGTGCCCCGCCCCCCGATGCAGCACAGACACCCCCCCAGGTGAAAGACCCCCCCCATGCAAAAGAGCCCCCCCCCCCGTGAAAGAGCCCCCCCAAAGAGCCCCCCCGGGTGCATGCCGCTCGGAGGGGGCCCTCCAAAATACACTAAATACCTACTGCACCTACATATAGGTGACACCTGCAAGCTTAAGTGCTATTGTAGAGAAGTATAATAAATAGTTTTCTGCTCCTGGAGGACTCACTATACAATATAAGGGGCTTATGGTGAGATGTGTACCTGGGACCTTTTATGTGAAGTCCACTGCACTGCCCCCTTGGCTGCCCCACTACTCTACTGGGATGTCTGTGTGGACCGTCTACTAAGAATGATGGCCTACAGACATCTCAGTGGCTGGCTTTTGAGTGTTTTTCTCTTGGATGGTTTATTTTCCAAAATGGTCTGAAAAGAAAAAACGCACCAAGCACAAAACGTCTAGGAAAAAGGTGATTTTTGAAACAAAAAGATAGATGTTTTTCGGGTTCCAAAATGGTCATGTTCACCACTCGAGTTTTGGACATTTCTAGCAAAACGTCCAAATCGGACTTAGATGTTTTATTGAAAATGCCCCTCCATTTATGCATAAAATTGATTTAATGCACATGAGCTATGATTTAAAATGTGTACAATTGATCTGCATATGTTAAAAAAATTTTTAATGCACATTAAAGCATTTTCTTTATTAATGTATGAAATTAGTCCTGCACAATAACAGATGCCCACGAACCTGAAATGCTTTGCCGAGACTCCTGAAAGAGACATCGGATCATCAAACTTTTAAAAAACTGTTAAAACTTATTTGTTTACTAAAGCCTACCCAGAAGTCAGCACTGCTGTTTAACCCCCTTTTTTCCCCCTGTTTTGGCAGTTTACCTGCTCTTTACCCTCTGGCAGCTTCTCCTTGGTTACTCCTGTTTTCCCTTCCGTATTCTCTTATTTTAGCTACTCTGTACTTATTTGTAAATCTTTTACTGGAATAATTTTCTCCAGTTGTATTATGTAACCTGTTCCGGGGCAGAGGGAGCTGCAGCAAACGAGAGAAGTTAGCGAACTCTCGCAGCAGGCGCACACCGCGGCACCCCCCAGCGGCATGCACCTGGGCCGGACCGCCCCCACCGCAAAAGAGCCCCCCTCGGGTGCATGCCACTTGGGGGGGTGCCGCAGCGCGCGCCTGCTGCGTGTTTACTAACTTTGCTCATTCGCTGCAGCTCCCTCTGCCCCGGAACAGGAAGTAACCTGTTCTGGGGCAGAGGGAGCTGCAGCGAACGAGAGAAGTTAGCGAACTGTCGCAGCAGGTGCACACCGCGGCACCCCCCAGCGGCGTGCACCTGGGGCGGACCGCCCCCACCGCCCCCCCTTGGTACGCCACTGGCCCCAGGTACAAAAACTTAGCTTGTGAGCCCTCTAGGGATAGAGAAAGTACCTGCATATAATGTGTACAGAAAGCCATAAGTCTAGTAGCAATGATTGGTACTAGTAGTAGTAATGCACTGAGCTGCTAATGATAGTACCTATTCTCAGAAGCCCTTCCAATGACTCCAGGGCCCAGGCTCATGATCTGATCAGCTAGTGCAGAAATGTAGCACTGACTAAAGATATCATTTATGTATTTATTTATTTGGTCCACTTGTATCTCTCATTTTCCTAGCTTATGCGGGTTCAATGTGGCTAACAAAGTTACAAGAAAATTACATAATACAACTGGAGAAAATTATTCCAGTAAAAGATTTACAAATAAGTACAGAGTAGCTAAAATAAGAGAATACGGAAGGGAAAACAGGAGTAACCAAGGAGAAGCTGCCAGAGGGTAAAGAGCAGGTAAACTGCCAAAACAGGGGGAAAAAAGGGGGTTAAACAGCAGTGCTGACTTCTGGGTAGGCTTTAGTAAACAAATAAGTTTTAACAGTTTTTTAAAAGTTTGATGATCCGATGTCTCTTTCAGGAGTCTCGGCAAAGCATTTCAGGTTCGTGGGCATCTGTTATTGTGCAGGACTAATTTCATACATTAATAAAGAAAATGCTTTAATGTGCATTAAAAATTTTTTTAACATATGCAGATCAATTGTACACATTTTAAATCATAGCTCATGTGCATTAAATCAATTTTATGCATAAATGGAGGGGCATTTTCAATAAAACATCTAAGTCCGATTTGGACGTTTTGCTAGAAATGTCCAAAACTCGAGTGGTGAACATGACCATTTTGGAACCCGAAAAACATCTATCTTTTGTTTCAAAAATCACCTTTTTCCTAGACGTTTTGTGCTTGGTGCGTTTTTTCTTTTCAGACCATTTTGGAAAATAAACCATCCAAGAGAAAAACACTCAAAAGCCAGCCACTGAGATGTCTGTAGGCCATCATTCTTAGTAGACGGTCCACACAGACATCCCAGTAGAGTAGTGGGGCAGCCAAGGGGGCAGTGCAGTGGACTTCACATAAAAGGTCCCAGGTACACATCTCACCATAAGCCCCTCATATTGTATGGTGAGTCCTCCAGGAGCAGAAAACTATTTATTATACTTCTCTACAATAACTCTTAAGCTTGCAGGTGTCACCTAAATGTAGGTACAGTAGGTATTTAGTGTATTTTGGAGGGCTCACACATTCCACAAGTGTACCTACAAATGCACTCAGTCTGCTGCCCCTCACTATCTTTCTACCCTCATCTCCCCTTACGTTCCCGCCCGTAACCTCCGTTCACAGGATAAATCCCTCTTCTCAGTACCCTTCTCCACCACCGCCAACTCCAGGCTCCGCTCATTCTGCCTCGCCTCACCCTATGCTTGGAACAACCTTCCTGAACCCTTACGCCAAGCCCCCTCCCTGCCCGTCTTCAAGTCTTTGCTTAAAGCCCACCTCTTCAATGCTGCGTTCGGCACCTAACCCTTACCGTTCAGTGAATCCAGACTGCCCCAATTTGACTGCCCCTATCGGACCGACCGTTTACTTGTCTATTAGATTGTAAGCTCTTTGAGCAGGGACTGTCTCTCTTTGTTAAATTGTACAGCGCTGCATAACCCTAGTAGCGCTCTAGAAATGTTAAGTAGTAGTAGCCCCCTCCTATACAGTCCATTGCACTGACCACTAAACTATTCCTGGGACCTGCTTGTGCTGTAATAGGACTGGTCATCATATCTTTTTTTTTTTATTTTTATTTATAACCATTTAAATTTTTACAAGCGATAAAACAACTTGCTGGAAATACAGAGAAAGTAATAATTCTATTCTCTTCCTTAGACCACTAAATAGGGAGAGTGAAACAAGATAAGGAGATCGATTAAACAGTAAACAGAAAAAAAAAACGTGGTATTAACCTGATTATCCCCAGATATTACTTGTTTAATTCATTATTCCACATTGACCATCTGGTTGGCTTCTTCAAGGCCAATACGGTGTATAGTCAAATCATTTCATTGAAAACATACTTATTGTCCAATATTAGTTAGAAATAATACATCTGATTACATTCGCTCTCTTTTAAAACCCAGAAATTATTTAACAATACATATACTTAAGTCTCTAATTCAAATCCCACTGATTAAAGTAATCCCAGTTTTCACACGCTTCACTTCTTTTAAAGTAATAATTTGAGAAAATATTTCTGAGGAAAACTTTAGGAGTCATACCTGGAACTCTGGGAAAAACAATAATCTCGATATTAATCATCTATAATAATATTCATTTTATTATTCAAAAT
>NW_021962981.1:0-20448 GCF_901765095.1 Microcaecilia unicolor
AAGCATGCTCCCTAGAACTCTTAGCCTTCTTTAGGGCCAGATCCACAACTCCAGAGTCATGAGGCAACTGAGTGCGCATCAGCTCTGGGTCCCCATGGATCCGGTACTGGGACTCGATCTTCTTGGGAATGTGGGGATTACTTAGTGGCTTGGTCCAGTTCGCAAGCAATGTCTTTTTCAGGACATGGTGCAAGGGAACAGTGGACGCTTCCTTAGGTGGAGAAGGATAGTCCAGGAGCTCAAACATTTCAGCCCTGGGCTCATCCTCCACAACCACCGGGAAGGGGATGGCCGTAGACATCTCCCGGACAAAGGAAGCAAAAGACAGACTCTCGGGAGGAGAAAGCTGTCTCTCAGGAGAGGGAGTGGGATCAGAAGGAAGACCCTCAGACTCCTCGTCAGAGAAATATCTGGGGTCCTCCTCTTCCTCCCACGAGGCCTCACTCCCTCCGCCGACGTAGTCGGGGAGCCTTCCTGGGAGGTGGCCGCGGTCGGCACCGCACGCGGTACCGACGTCGGGGACCTCAACCTGGGCGATGGGCCAGCCGGCGCCACGCTCGACGGTACCGGAGGCGCAAGCACCGCCGGTACCGGAGGGGTAGGGCGCAACAGCTCTCCCAGAATCTCTGGGAGAACGGCCCGGAGGCTCTCGTTTAGAGCGGCTGCAGAGAAAGGCTGAGAGGCCGATGCAGGCATCGACGTCAGAACCTGTTCCGGGCGAGGAGGCTGTTCCGGGCTGTCCAGAGTGGAGCGCATCGACACCTCCTGAACAGAGGGTGAGCGGTCCTCTCGGTGCCGATGCCTGCTGGGTGCCGAATCCCTCGGCGACCCAGAGCTCTCGGTGCCGACATGGGGAGCAGACCGGTGTCGATGCTTCTTCGACTTCTTCCGAAGCATGTCACCGGAGCTAACCGGCACCGACGAGGAGGACGTAGAATCCATCCGTCGCTTCCTCGGGGCCGAGACCGAAGAGGGTCGATCCCGGGGGGGCTGTACCGCAGGAGCCCTCAGGGTAGGAGGAGACCCACCCGAAGGCTCACCGCCACCAGCAGGGGAATGGACAGCCCTCACCTGCACTCCTGACGATGCACCTCCGTCCGACGACATCAGCAGACGAAGTCTCGGTACCACCGACGTCGATACAGTCGCCCGATGCCTCGGCGCCGATGCAGAGGTCCGATGCCTCGATGCAGTCGATGGAGCGGCAGCCAAGGAAGATGGTCCGGACGCTGACGACGTCGATGCACTCGATGCCGACGAAGAGCCTGAGAACAAAACGTTCCACTGGGCTAATCTCGCTACCTGAGTCCGCCTTTGTAACAGGGAACACAGAATGCAGTTCTGAGGGCGGTGCTGGGCCCCTAGACACTGAAGACACGCAGAGTGCCTATCAGTGAGCGAGATTACCCGGGCGCACTGGGTGCACTTCTTGAAGCCGTTGGAAGGCTTCGATGTCATGGGCGGAAAAATCACGCCGGCGAAATCAAAAGCCGAAACGGCGAAAATTGAAGCACCAAAATTTAGAGGGAGAAAAATCTCGACCGAGGCCAAAAGAGGCCTACCCCGACAACGAAAGAAAACTTACGGGGCAAAAACTGAGAAATACGGGAAGGGCAGAAAACCCGAAAGGGTCTTCCGGAACACTACCGGAGCGCTTCCCGAACTTTTTCAAGGAAAAAAAAGGACAAAAACACGTCGAAAAGGACGCGCGAGGTCGACTCTCTGGGGCACGAACGGCGTAACACGACCGTACCGAGTGCGGACGAAAGAAGACTGGCCGGCTCGAGCCAGTTTCGGGCGGGAAGACGGCCGCGCATGCGCGGTGCGCGCGGGCGCGCGAGGGCTAGCAAAGGACTTTGCTAGTAAACTTTCCGATGGAGGGGGCTGCCGAGGACGTCAACCCATCAGTGAGAACAAGCAGCCTGCTTGTCCTCGGAGAATGGAGAGTTGGTCAGATGTAGAAAATGCAGACTATATGCTAAGCTACCAGCTACCACCCACTCTGAAACAAAGCCCACATCTTTCAGGAATTGGCAAAAAAGTCCCCCCCCCAAAACAAACAAACAAACAAACAAACAAACAAACAGGTGTAGAAAAGCGTACAGTGGCAAAAACAAGATTTACTTTAACTGGAGCTAAAACGCTTTGAAATACCACCCCATAATCTAAAGAAAACCTCTAAAGCGCAAGCACAGAGATAGCCGTTTTAAAGAGGCGCCAATAAAGGGAATGCAAACTTCCAAATGGGAAGAGCAGCTGCGGACGTTTATCATTATCACCCTTAATCGAAATGAGGACACCCAAAACACAGTGGAGCTGGGGCCGCCCATAGTTCCCTACCTATAATTGAAATTAGGATGTCCAAATTGGTGAAGCAGCTGGAGACGTTTAGGGATTTTGTCGATAATCAAAATTAAGACGCCCATTTCAGGGATGCCCATCTCATTTTCACATTGGCGTCCCTGAGAGCGTATTTAAGCGCCCTTCACTGTATTTTCGATTCTTTGCATCGCACTGGTACAATGGCACCAAAGCAACCACCCACCCGCAAGGGTAATTTCATAGACGCAGAAGTTGAACTGCTGGTTCAAGAAATACAGAGGAGGCACATGCATCTCTTTGCTTCCACGGGCCAGAGGCTAGCTGCTACAACAAAGCAAAGAGAATGGGAAGTAGTAAGGGACCGGCTCAACGCGGTCTTCCACTGTGGCAGGGATGTGGAAGACTGCAAAGAGAAAGTGGCGCCAGCTGAGGCGTGATGTCAGGAGGAAGGCTGGTGCCAACCCCCCAGCAGATGACACCACAAACTTGACCTCCATCGAGCACATCATTCATGGGCTCTTGCCCCAGGAGGGGATCCATGGCATTGGGTCCCTTGACACATCAGCACAGCCTGAGGGCTCAGGTAGGTTGACCATTAGAAAGCTGGGTTATTTGTTGTGCTGTACTACACTCTGTTTTACACAAGTGGGGGACAGTGTGGTGGTCCTCAGTAGGGAAAGGGGGGAGAACACCACATGCAATGCAAATCACTATTCATTACAGACCATGACACAGGGAGTAGCAGGGAGAGGGGGAGAGTTTCCAGCAATGTATATATGTAAATAATATATTTAAAATATAAAATCTAAATAAAATAAATAAATTGTGTGTAGGTTAGCACTGTTTCACAGCTTTGGGGGCCTTCCCTATCACCAAACTCTGCATATCTCCTTCCCACACCTCTGTGCTGTAGCCACTGAGTCCTCTGCACTCCTTCCACAGTTCTATGTCTACCCATCTGCCTGTGTGGCTCTCTTGCACATCAGTCTCTGTAGTACACAGCGCTCCTTGTTTCCAGCTCTGTACCATGTACAATGACATCTGTGGCTTGCCTGCCAATCCCATTCCTCACCATCTTTTTGCTGGGTCTTTGCCTGTGGGGCTAAGTATATGAATGCTGAAAAACAAAAGCGGGTTATTTTGACCAACACACTTCCTCCCCTTTTGCTATGCAGGTGATGACAGCCAGTCGGAGGAAGAAGCTGGCCCTAGTGGCCACCAGCCCCAGCACACGGAGCAGCAAACCAGTGGGCCTGCACAAGAAACCACTGGGACCATGGGGTGGAACCACAGGACCCAGCAGCAGCAGCGCCGGCTCTCCCTCCACCACCCGCAGCCTTTGCTGATGGTGGCACTGAAGAAGAAGCTGAAGATGCAGAAGGGGGGGGCCCTCCTCAGCAGAGGCTATCCAGCCAGAGGAGGTAGCTACTGTGCCTCGCCACACAATTGCTGGTCCACAATGTGCAGATGGAAGACTACCAGCGCCAGAAAATGGAGCTGCACTGGGAAGCGCTCCAGGCCCAACGTGATGTGATACAGCAGCTCGAAAGGCTGGAGCACAGCATCGAGGGCCTACACTGTGACCTGAGAGCACCTAATACAGCAACAACAACTGGCGTCAACTTCCACCACTGCACAGCAACCACCTGCTAAGAAGTGGAGCTTGAGATCCTCAACCTCCCCAGCCACTGGTCCAGCAGCCACCACACCAGCTCCCCTTCTGGGTCCTGTGCCCAGGTTGCAGGGCAAGCCACAGAGCGCAAGGAGGCCGGACTTCCACAGGGCAGCCAAGGCAGCAGGCTGCCTTGTGGACACAGAGGAGAAGATTGGGAGCTCATCAGAGGACTCTCAACAGAGTTCCCCTGCAGCACCAGCTGCAAAAGGAACATGATGGGAGGGGTAGGAGGGGACGGGGACAGGGCGGGGAAAGTGATGGGACATGCTGGGGGGTGAGGGTTGGAGGGAGGGAAATATGCACAGAGCAGGTGATGGTGGTGGGAGGGGTGGTGTTGGTGTGTAAATACTGTGTGTGATAAAAATAAATGTCAACTTACTCTCACAGAAAACTTGGCTCTGATCCCCAGCTGGTGTGCACTCTGCTCTGCTCTGTGGGCAGGAGGTGGAGGGGGCTCCTCATCCTCTTCATCTGGAGCCTGCTGCTGTGGTGGCTGTGGCTCTTCTGGGAGGGCCTGTCCTCTGCGCATTGCCAAATTATGTAGCATGCAGCAAGCCAGGAATATCTTTGTCACCTTTTGGGGGCTGTACAGGAGCTCCCCTCCGGAACGGTCCAGACAACAGAACCTGTTCTTAAGTTGTCCGAAGGTGCGCTTCATGATGCCACGGGTGGTCCCAAGTCTAGTGTTGTAGTTCTCCTCTGACCCTGATTGTGGGTGCACTATGGGGGTCATGAGCCAACTCCACTGTGGGTAGCCTCGTGGGTAGCCTCTGTCACCTTTGGGGAGAAGCAGGATGAGAAAGATGAGTGTGTATTGTTTGGAGTGCGTACCTTGTGGAGGTGGGGGGGGGGGGCAATAGTGGGCTGTGGAGTGAGCTGGAGGGAGACAGTGCTGAAGGCTGCCTGGTGGAGGGCAGATCCACGCTGCACTTACCTAGGAGCCATGCGCCAGTGATCTCCCCTTGCTCAAACCTGCGGAAGATTCCTGAGTGCTGCAATATATAGGCATAATGGGTGGAATCTGGGTATCGGGCACACGTCTAGAATCTCCCCCTGGGCGTCACACACAACTTGCATATTCATGGAGTGGAATGCTTTCCTGTTCCTATAAGTGGCCTCTCGTACCCCGAGGGGGGGAGGGGTCTGAGTGCGACACGTGTGCAGCGAGCTACGGTGTAGAAGTCAGCCATGTTGTTCTGCAGGGCCTGGGGGGTGGTGGGGAAGGTGATGTACTCAGAGGTGTGGGTAAGGAAGGCATCAAGGAACTGGGTGAGGCAGTTAGAAATGGAAGCCTGGGTGAGACCTGTGTTCACAGATAGGACAGACTGGAAACTCCTAGTGGCCAGAAAAGATAGAGAAGCAGTGATCTTTAGGAGCACAGGGATGGGGTTTGAGCTGGTCACAAAGGTGCTGAATAGCAGCCCTATCAAAGCGGTACCTAGTGAGACACTGCAGGTCAGTGAGGTGTAGGAAACTGCTACGGGGCCTGAAAACTCTGGGGTGTGAGTACCTCCTGCGGTGCCTCCCCTCTTCCTCCAACATGTAAGCCACCTTTGCATTTTGTGCCTCCATTTCCCCACACTACAGGTGCAATGCAGTGCCACCAGTGCTCACCTCTCCCTACCAACTTGGTGAAACACAGCAGCAACAAACAGAAGCTGACACTCACTCTCCCACCACCGACACACACCCACTACAATCTCTCCTGCCACACCTTCTAGCCACTCACTCACTCTCCAAACAGCAAATGACAGTCTTCACAAACACGCTGCAGCAGTACACAGGACAAAGAGACAAACAGAGACTACAAACAGGTAAGGGAATGAAATATGAACTTGGGGACAGTAAATGGAGAGGGAGAGGGGATGGGGGAGACAGTGGAAGGAGTAGTGGCTGGGTTTGGGGGCTAGAAGGGGTAGGGAAAGCTGAAAAGGTAAAACAAAAATGAGGCAGGTGAGGGTGAAAACATTCCGACTACGGCACGCAGACAAAGGTAACAGGTACTCAACAAACTCTCAGCTTTCTCCGCAAAGAACGATTCAGCTTTCTCTCCCAACAACACTCTTGCCACTCTCCAACTACACAAAATCGCTAATGGGTCTAAAGACGACTTTCCCCTTACTCTGGTCACTTTTATTTCAAGTCTAACTAAGAACGCCCATGTTCCTACCCATGTAAAACCATTTCGCAAGCCGTTATATGCTGGGGGCGCACATCATGTAACGCCGCCCCTAACACGCCCCCTGTGGGGACGACCATAGATGGGCGTCCTCGCGCTGAGGACGCTCTTACGGGCCGGTTTTGATTATTGGATTTGGGCAACCTTCTTTCACGGGGACGCCCATGTGCCTTTTGTGTCGCTTTTTGGATGCCCTTTTCTTTCAAAAATGAGCCAGTTAATGTACCTGGTACATCCAGCAGTAAAGCTTCTGAACTAAAAGTAACACTTTGCCCAATTATGTAGATCAAATAGCTCACTAATTATGCCCAAAACCGCCAGATAGGTGGACACCGTCAGGAAGGATAGTAAAAATTGTGTCTTCTCCATTACATTTCAGACAGTGCGCTGAAGTCAATGTGCCAGCCTTATACATTTTGGTTTGCGTGAAGTAACCTCTATGTAATACCTGAAAGTAGCATGCCCTTAAATCTGCACTGTGAATTAAGCTATGACTACCTCTTATGCAAGATGCTATATCCCAATTCCTCAAGACACATCCCAAAATACTTTTCCCACCGTTCCTTTAACAGAGTACAATTCTTCACTCTTCCCAATAAGGGAAAATTAGGTTCTTAACTTGGTAATTTTCTTTCCTTTAGTCACAGCAGATGAATCCATTAACTGATGGGTTATGTCCGCCTACCAGCAGGTGGAGATAGAGAACACTGAAAAACCATAGTGCTCTATGGACGGCTAGCTCCATCTGCCTTCAGTATTCGAAACTTCCAAAGCAGAGTGTAACCTCAAAGTAGAATAACATGAACTTTCCTCACAGCGAACGAATGCCCCAGAACAGGAGCAATAATCACACAAAGGAGGGACGATCTCAACCTCCTGTAACAGAACAGAAATCCTGAAGACTGTTTTCCAACTTCTCCCAATTAGGGAACATGTCTGCAGGAAACAACTGAACAAATAAACAGACAGGGAGGGATCGTGGATTCATCTGCTGTGACTAAAGGAAAGAAAATTACCAAGGTAAGAACCTAATTTTCCCTTCCTTGTCATCAGCAGCAGATGAATCCATTAACTGATGGGATATACAAAAGCACTCCCTAGTTAGGGCGGGAATCTTGCGCAAGTACTTGCGCTCCAAACTGCGCGTCCTGCTTCGCTGCAACATCCAGCCTGTAATGCCGGACGAAGGAGAGCTTAGAAGCCCAAGTAGACGCACTACAGATCTCCTGAAGAGAGAGTGCTCCTGTTTAAGCCCACGAAGAGGAAATCGCTCTCGTGGAATGCGCTTTAAATGTGTCAGGCGGAGACTGCCCTGACAGCAGATACGCAGAAAAAATGACTTCCTTGAGCCAACGGCTATAGTGGCCTTAGATGCCGGAGCCTCTCTTTGAGGACCTGACAACACCAGCCCCAGGTTCCAAGCTGGACACGGCAGCCACACTGGAGGGCAAAGCCGGAGCGTCGCTCTTAGAAATAGGGCAACGTCCGGATGAGCGGCCAGGGAAAGGCCAGAGACCTTCCCTCGAAAGCATGCCAATGCTGCCACTTGCACTCGCAGGGAATTGTAGGCCGATCCTTTTTGTAGACCTGCAAAAACTCCAGTATTGGCGACACTGAAGCCCTCGTGGGTGTGATTGCCTTTGAAACACACCACACCTCAAACTGCGCCAGATCCTAGCATAAGCAACTGAAGTGGACCGCTTGCGGGCCTGTAAGAGAGTGGAGATGACTTTGATAGAATAGCCTTTGTCTCTAAATTGCGCCCTCTCAAGAGCTATGCCGTAAGACCAAAGTGGCAGGGATCCTCCATGGTCACCGGACCCTGCATCAACGGGTTCGGTACCAGAGGCAAAGGAAGAGGGGCCTCCACCAGCATCCACCGGAGGTCCGCGTAACCACGGCCGCCTGGGCCAATCCGGGGCAATGAGATTCACCACCGAATTCGCAGGAGGATTCGCCCTATCAAGGGCCAAGGAGGGAACACATACAGGAGGCCCGGATGCCAGGGTTGAGCCAAGGCATCCAACCCCACCGAGCGAGGATCTCTCTGTCTGCTGAAAAAGCACGGGACTTTGGCATTGGCGCTTGACGCCATTAGATCCACTACGAGCGTTCCCCATTTGGCACAGATCTGAAGGAACACTTCGTCTGCCAATTCCCATTCCGCTGGGTCGATTTGATGCCTGCTTAGAAAATCGGCTTGCACGTTGCTCTGACCTGCTATATGCGCTGCAGAAAGAAGCTGCAGGTGTAGCTCGGCCCAATGGCAAATTAGAGCGGTCTCTGCGGCCAATGTTCTGCACTGAGTGCCGCCCTGTCGATTTATGTAGGCCACAGCTGTCGTGTTGTCCGACAGAACTCTGACAGCCAGCCCCTCCAGAGTCTTGTGAAAGGCCAGAAGAGCCTGGAATATCGCTCTCAGTTTCAAGCGATTGATGGACTGCCCCGATTCCGCGGGTGTCCACAGAGCTTGGGCATAGCTTCTCTTGCAAGGTGCTCTCCAGCTGACCAGGCTGGCATCGGTTATCACCAGGCACCAACAGGGAAGCGCCAGTGGCATTTCTCACCGTAGCATGCTGTTGGAGAGCCACCACTCCATACTGAGCCAGGCCGCAGGGAGCCACGTTAGTCTGCGTTGATAATCCTGGGACATCGGAGACCATCGTTGAAGCAGGGCAATCTGCAGAGGTCTCAAGTGTGCTCTTGCCCATGGCACTATCTCCAAAATGGCCGTCATCGACCTCAGCAGCTGGACAAAGTCCCAAGCTCGCGGGCGAGGCATCCGTAGGAGCAGACGGATCTGATTCTGAAGCTTGCACCGCCTTTGGCCGGGTAGAAAGACAAACCCCGAGGCCGTGTCGAACCGGACCCCCAAATATTCGAGAGACTGAGAGGGGGTCAGGTGACTTTTGGGTATATTGACGACCCAGCCTAGAGATTTAAGTACTGAGACCACTCTGGCTGTGGCCAGATGACTTTCGTCTGCCAAATCCGCTCTGATGAGCCCGTCGTCGAGGTACGGGTGAACCCGATACCCTCTTGCCCGAGAAAGGCAGCTACTACCACCATAACCTTGGAAAAGGTGCGGGGAACTGTGGCGAGGCCAAAAGGCAAGGCCCGAAACTGGAAATGTTTTCCCAACAACGCAAACTGGAGAAACCGTTGATGTGGGGGCCAAATAGGAATGTGCAAGTAAGCTTCTTTTAGGTCCAGAGACGTGAGATATTCTCCTGGCTGTACTGCCGCAATGACGGAGCGCAGGGTTTCCATGCGAAAATGTTGCACTCTTAGTGCCTCACTGAGTGACCTTAAGTCGAGGATCGGTCGGAAAGACCCGCCTTTCTGAGGCACCACAAAGTAAATGGAGTAGCGACCGCAGCCGCGTTCGGCGGGAGGCACAGGGATCACCGCCCCGAGGTGCAGCAAGACTTGTAAGGTCTCCTCTACCGCCGCCCTTTTGATGGCAGTACCGCATTGGGCCTCCAAAAACACGTCTCTCACCGGGGCGCTGAATTCCAATCGGTAACCTTCTCTGATCAGGTCCAGGACCCACTGATTGGAGGTAATCTTGGTCCATTCCTCGAGAAACAGGGAAAGACGTCCTCCTACTGCAGGAATCGAGGAATGGACCGGCACCCCGTCATTGAGGGGGCCGCCCCTGAACTCCACGCCTTGAACCGGCCGCTGTGGAACGCTTGTCCGAGCGAAAGGAGTTCCTCTGCTGAAAACGGGTACGTTGAGAAAACCCAGCAGAGCACCCCTGGCGATACCTGTGAGCTTCACGGAAGCGAGGTCTGGAAGAGGAGGGCCACACAGAACCCTTGGAAGAAGGCCTCGGCTTATCCTCGGGTAACTGCTGGGGCTTAGGATCCCCAGGTCTTTAACAATTTTCTCCAGCTCCTCTCTAAGTAACAGATGGCCCCGAAGGGAAGCTTCACCAGCCTGTGCTTAGAGGCCACGTCAGCCGCCCAATGCCATAGCCATAAAAGGCGGCGGGCCGCAACCGCCACAGACATCTCTTTAGCCGAGGCTCTGACCAGATCATAGAGGGTATCAGCCAAAAATGACATGGCCGACTCCATCCGCGGTGCAACCTCAGCGAGGGACTCCGCACCATCCACGGGCTGTTCCACTGCCTGTTGTAACCAAGAAAGACAGGCCCGGGCAGCATAGGAACTGCAAATAGATGCCCTTAAGGCGAGGCCCAATATTTCAAAAGACTGTTTCAATGCGAATTCAAGCCACTCGTCCTGCATGTCTTTCAGGGCAACCCCTCCCTCTACGGGGAGGGTGATCCTCTTAGTCACCGCCGTGACCAAAGCGTCCACTTTAGGCATCCCCAAAGGGGCCAATTGCTCCTTACTTAGAGGGTAAAGCTGACCCATAGCCCTGGCCACTTTCAAAGGTCCATCGGGTTCAGACCATTGAGCTGAAATAAGCTCTTGGATGGAGTCATGCACAGGAAAGGCTCGAGCAGGCGTCTTAGTACTCGCCATCCTCGGATTACCAGAGGAGGCCTCGCCCTTGGTAGGATCATCGATCGAGAGGGCCTGCAAGGCGTCTGAAATGAGAACTGGCAGCTCATCGCAGTGGAAAATCCTCACCGCATTGGGATCATCCAGATCCAGTGGCAAACTGGCACTTTCCTCTGGCTCTTCAGACCATGAGGCCCTGCCAGAACCCTCAGACTCCACATCGCCCGACCACGGGGGAAAAGGGAAGTGCGCTACTCTCTGACGGGGGATTTACCCGTCTATGTTTTGCGTCCTTCCAATGCTCGGGGGAATCAGCCAGCCCCGAGCCATCAACACCCGGGGGAAACCAGGTAGCAGTGCAGTGTCAGACACGTGCGGCAGAGCTCTTTTCAGCATGAAAGCTTTATGCATTAAAAGCACAAACTCCGGAGAGAAAAACTCACCCTGACCCTCCGTCTCCGAATCAGGAGAAACGGGAACAGGAGCTCCTCTGGTAGCCTCTAACCGAGGCATCCCTCTGCACTCAGACTCCTCCGCAATAGCGAGGGTCGAGGCATGCGGCGCTTCCAAAATGGCGCCCGTTACTTCCAAAATGGCACGTGATTTTATCTTGTGTGCGTTAGACGTGCGGGGTGATGCTCACACAACGAGAAACAACGCTACAATGAGCAGGAGAACGTGTGGGTCGCCCTTTGTTTTCACAAAATTAGCAACGAAAACCGAGACAACCAACGAAATCAGAGACAAATTTTTCACTGAAAAAAAATCAACGAAAACCGAAACCGACGATAAACGAAGTCAACGAAAACCGAGGTTTCACTGTACTGAAGGCAGATGGAGCTAGCCGTCCATAGAGCACTATGATTTTTCAGTGTTCTCTATCTCCAACTGCTGGTAGGCGGACATAACCCATCAGTTAATGGATTCATCTGCTGCTGATGACAAGGAAATTCTGTCTTGCTACAAATTCACAAATAAATTCATCTGGGTTGCCTTGTACCAGCTCTAGCTTGGCATTGATCAGCTGCAAACACTTATTCAAGGCTAATTTCACTGTCATGGTAATTTCTCCCTTAATTTCAGCAATCCAAGTCAAACTGACTGAGGAGCCCGCTGGACTCCGTGGAGCTGCTATTTTCACATCTGGTGTCTTGCCATACTTTCTGTCTTCACTCTGGGACTTTGAGGTTATCCTGCATGATCTGTTCCCGAAATTAACGCAACTGTTACCCCACAAGCTTGATTTATCAGAGGCTTTTTCTTTTTTGCTACAGCTACTGCTGCTAGAATTTGATGGATAAAAAGTGTGTTTATCTACAATTTTTGCACTTTGGAATAAAGTTGTGTCTTGGGGAGGCAGTAGCTAAGCTGCAGAAGAAAAATAAAAACGACACATACTATAGCAAAATTTACCATATCACTACAGGTGAGTGACTCACGCAGTAAATTTCTTTTTGTGTTGCTACGGCTAAGAACAAAGAAAACAGCCAGAGCAGGCTGTAACTCCACCTCCCAACAAGACCCCTACCACCCCTCCAGGTAGCATCTTCCTCAAATGCCCTAACCCGTTTTCCCCAGTACTTACCAGGGTGGCTAGAGGCGTGATTCCCTGTTGCTCCTGTCCCACTGGCACCCAGGTTCTAAATGGTGTCAAAATCCACCTAGTAGTAGTCTCACGGTACCACCACTAGACACCTTGATCCCCTGGAGGTGGTACCACAAGATTAATACTAGGAAGATTTTGGTGCCAATTTGAACTTGAACATCAATGTGGGAGCATCAACCTAAGAATTTACTACCACTGTGGGGTTTTTTTTCTCTTTTCTATTGTGGCATCAGGCTCTGCCACTGGGTTGAGAACAAATCTTAAGGAAAGCAATTACTGGATACTGATTAATAGCTACCATGGTACATTCGTAGTACCCTGAAGCCATGCACTCACTTCACATTTGGACATTCATCACACACCACCTCCTGTGTCATTTGGAAGCGCCCGGGCCCCAGCTGGGTAGTCCTCATCTCTTGACGGCAGTTACATTTGCGTTTGCCTGGTGCCTGACGTGCCACAGGTTTGTTTCTCACCACCTGCAAAAGAGCAACAGAATACCACTCACATCAACACACTGCAATGACTTCTAAATCTTATGTATAAGAATGTCAGTTCTCTCTCATGTCAGCAACTTTCTGTACTATCAGGGGTAATCTAAGGAAATACTTCTTTACAGAAAAGGCAGTGGATGTGTGGAATGGTCTCCCCACTGAGGCAGCGGAAATGAAAACTGAATCCGAATTCATGAAAGAATGGGATAAGGACATAAGAGTCTCTAAAGGAGAGGAAGGGATAGTAGATGGTATGGATGAGCAGAATGATTTTTATCTGCTTTCATTTTCTCTGTTTTTATCTGTGGAGAAAGATCTGCTGGTCATGGGCGTAGACTGGGGGGGGGGGGGGTGAAGGGGGGGGGCAATGCCCCCCCAAACGACAACGACTTAATCTTCTTGCCCACAGCGGCGAACGGGTGGGCGAAAAAGCAGCAAGCAGCCAGGCTCGACTCCGTCCTTCGCTTCCTGCCCTCTCAGCATCCCGGCCGCTTGAAAGGAAATGACATCAGAGGAAGGTGGGACGCAGAGAGGGTAGGAAGCGAAGGACGGAGTCGAGCCTGGCTACTTGCTGCTTTCCCGCCCAGCTGTTCGCCGCTGCAACTTCGGGAGTGGAGTGAGCCAGTCTATCTAGTCCACACTGTAAGTAAGGAAGCCATTTGGTTAATCTCGATTTCCACTCCTCCGCGCAGCTGTCGCCGTTCACTCCAGTGAGCTGCTGCATCCACGTTGTCGTTCTTGGGAGATACTGCGAGGGGGGAGGGAGACGCTGGATAGAATCTAACTACCGTGGTAGTATTTAGCCTTTAACCTTGTGTGGTTTAAATTAGCTGAAAAAAGTTGGAGGGGGAGGGCAAAGAGGATGTTCAGAATTATAAGGGTGGGGGGAACAGTTCATGTTAAAAGAAGGTGTTTGAACGTTCTAGCAGAGAGGATCCATGAATGCTTGAGTTTATGGTATTTTTGTATCGCCTTCTTTGTTGTGATCATTTAATAAATTAAATAAAAGAAAGAAAGAAAGGAAAAAAAAGCTCAAAACAAACCTAAATTAAATGGCATAACTACTCTTAAGTATAGGGGATAATTTTATGAAGTGTTTTTCGTGTGTATATGAGAGAATAAGCATGCATGTACTTTTATGTGATGTGAGTATAGGAAGGCATCACAATTTATGTGTGTTTATAATATATACCTGTACGGGCATACTACAGTCACGATTTATATGTAGCTTTTATAAAATAGGAGCTTACTTAGCCTCCCCACCTAGGCCACCTCATCACCTATCTGTATAGCAGTGAATATACAAGCTCGGCTGTTTAAATCACATGTCCTGGACTGGAAATGAATATTCAGCTGATATTCATAAGTAGTGGGCATTCCAGGGGCGGAGTTAGCATTTATGCAGTTAAGTGTTAATATTTAGCTCTTGCTGCACCATATGCCTGGAATAGACTTCCTGAGCCGGTACGTCAAGCTCTATCTCTGGCTATCTTCAAATCTAAGCCAGTAGGAGAGAGAAAGAGAGAGATTGGAGATGCTGCGAAGGGGGAGAGAGGTGGGGGAGGCGATGGATAGAATGGGTAAGGGGATGGAAAGAAACAGGATGGGCAGGGGAGAGAGGAGAATTGCTGGACAACAGGGATTGATGGAGGGGACAGGGGAGAGAGGAAATTTGCTGGAGATGGATGGAGGAGAAGGCAGGGGAGAAAAGAGTTGCTGGACATGGATGGGTGGATGGAGAGGAGGAGCAGGGGAGAGAATAGAAATTGCTGGACATGGATGGATAGAGGGGAAAGGGGATAGAGGAAATTTGCTGGATATGGATGGATGGAGGAGAGGGCAGGGGAGAATGGAGAGTTGCTGGGCATGGATGGAGTGGAGGGCAGGGAAGAGAGGAGAAATGTTGGACAAGGATGGAGGGAAGGAAAGACAAAGGAAGGAGATGCACATGGATGGAGGGGAAGGGAGAGAGGAGACATGCTGGACATGGATGAAGGGGAGAGAACACAGGAAGTAGATGCACATGGATGCAGGGGAGTGAGGAGAAATGCTGGATATGGATAAAGGGAAAACTTCTAAGTTTAAGGAGGATGGTGGACATGGTGAGAGAAAAAATATCAAATGGAAAGAAGACACTGCATAAAACAGAAGACACTGAGGCATATTTTCAAAGCACTTAGCCTTCCAGAGTTCCATAGGTTTCTATGGAACTTTGGAAGGCTAAGTGCTTTGAAAATATGCCTAACTGGAACCAAAGCGAATAGAAAAACTAAATGATCAGACAACAAAGGTAGAAAAAAGTATTTTATTCAGAATTTATTAATTGGAATATGTCAGCTTTTTGAAATGTGCATCTGTGATATTTTGCATGTAAGTTTCAATTTTTCTGGTATTGCTGCATGCTGAGTCTGACGTCTTGAGTTAACTTTCCAGTTCTGTATTTTTGCATTCATATTTTTTGATTTCTAGTTCCTTGTGTCATGTCTGTTGTGTAATGTGTTTTTCATGTGTGATCAAGGTGCAGTATTCTGCTAGCGTGTAGAATTTGCAGCCCTTTTTGTTTTGCTTTTTTTTCATGAGGTAGTGTATTGGTGTTTTAGAGCCTGGTGTAATTACAATTCTGCCTTTTCACGCATAAGGTTGTAGCTCATCCTGTCCTTGGAATTAGTGCTGTTATGGTTTAGTAAGGTTATGAGTGTGTTTTTGCACAAGTTTATGTATAGCGTTTTGCAGTGGAGAGATTGTGTGTTGGCCTTACTGAGGTGACACCAAAACATCAGAAAGGGTGTAGAGCCTAAATCATGACACACTACTTCTTGAAGGATCTACATATAGAGCCTATGCGTTTCTAAGGTCAACACTGGCATGGTATGGGAAAGGGGGTTGGGAAATACTACTGGAGAGGAAGAGGGAGTGCTGGGTAAGGAGGAAAGAAGGGAGAAAGAGCTGGCTTGATATCTCATACATATTCATTATGGTTATTCCCAAAAAAGCCAGCTCTTTTTCCCTTCCTTCCTTCATATTAGCATATCATTTGCATATATATATATATATATATATATATATATATATATATATATATGCATAAGCAAATGAATATGCTAATATGCTCCACCCCATCCTTTGCCCCCCCAAATGAAACAGTCAAACTACGCCCATGCTGCTGGTACTTACAAAAGTAATCAGAGAACAAGAAAGGGTATGATACATACCTGTAGCAGTTGTTCTCCGAGGACAGCAGGCTGATTGTTCTCACGACTGGGTGACGTCCGCGGCAGCCCCCACCAACCGGAAATAAGCTTCGCGGGACGGTCAGCACGCAGGGCACGCCCACCGCGCATGCGCGGCCGTCTTCCCGCCCGTGCGCGACCGCTCCCGCCAGTTGAATGACTAGCAAAAAATATGAAACACACAACTCCAAAGGGGAGGAGGGAGGGAAGGTGAGAACAATCAGCCTGCTGTCCTCGGAGAACAACTGCTACAGGTATGTATCATACCCTTTCTCCGAGGACAAGCAGGCTGCTTGTTCTCACGACTGGGGTATCCCTAGCTCTCAGGCTCACTCAAAACAAGAACCCAGGTCAATTAAACCTCGCAACGGCGAGGGTATAACAGAAATTGACCTACGAAGAACAACTAACTGAGAGTGCAGCCTGACCAGAATAAATTCGGGTCCTGGAGGGTGGAGTTGGATTTACACCCCAAACAGATTCTGCAGCACCGACTGCCCGAACCGACTGTCGCGTCGGGTATCCTGCTGGAGGCAGTAATGAGATGTGAATGTGTGGACAGATGACCACGTCGCAGCCTTGCAGATCTCTTCAATAGTGGCTGACTTCAAGTGGGCCACTGACGCTGCCATGGCTCTGACACTATGAGCCGTGACATGACCCTCAAGAGTCAGCCCAGCCTGGGCGTAAGTGAAGGAAATGCAATCTGCTAGCCAATTAGAGATGGTGCGTTTCCCGACAGCGACCCCTAGCCTGTTAGGGTCGAAAGAAACAAACAATTGGGCGGACTGTCTGTTGGGCTGTGTCCGCTCCAAGTAGAAGGCCAATGCTCTCTTGCAGTCCAATGTGTGCAACTGACGTTCAGCAGGGCGGGTATGCGGCCTGGGGAAGAATGTTGGCAAGACAATTGACTGGTTAAGATGGAACTCCGACACCACCTTCGGCAGGAACTTTGGGTGGGTGCGGAGCACTACTCTGTTGTGATGAAATTTGGTATATGGAGCATGAGCTACTAGGGCTTGAAGCTCACTGACCCTACGAGCTGAAGTAACTGCCACCAAGAAAATGACCTTCCAGGTCAAGTACTTCAGATGGCAGGTATTCAGTGGCTCAAAAGGAGGTTTCATCAGCTGGGTGAGGACGACGTTGAGATCCCATGACACAACAGGAGGCTTGATAGGGGGCTTTGACAAAAGCAAGCCTCTCATGAATCGAACGACTAAAGGCTCTCCAGAGATGGCTTTTCCTTCCACACGATAATGGTAAGCACTAATCGCACTAAGGTGATTCCTTACTGAGTTGGTCTTGAGGCCAGACTCTGATAAGTGCAGAAGGTATTCAAGCAGGTTCTGTGCAGGGCAAGAACGAGGTTCTAGGGCCATGCTCTCACACCACACGACAAACCTCCTCCACTTGAAAAAGTAACTCTTTTTAGTGGAATCCTTCCTAGAGGCAAGCAAGACCCGGGAGACACCCTCAGACAGACCCAACGCAGTGAAGTCTACGCCCTCAACATCCAGGCCGTGAGAGCCAGAGACTGAAGGTTGGGGTGCAGCAACGCTCCGTCGTTCTGCGAAATGAGAGTCGGAAAACACTCCAATCTCCACGGTTCTTCGGAGGACAACTCCAGAAGAAGAGGGAACCAGATCTGACGGGGCCAAAAGGGCGCGATCAGAATCATGGTGCCGCGGTCTTGCTTGAGCTTCAGTAAGGTCTTCCCCACCAAAGGTATGGGAGGATAAGCATACAGGAGGCCGGTCCCCCAATGGAGGAGAAAGGCATCCGACGCTAGCCTGCCGTGTGCCTGAAGTCTGGAACAGAACAGAGGCAGCTTGTGGTTGGTCTGAGAGGCGAAAAGGTCCACCGAGGGGGTGCCCCACGCTCGGAAGATCTTGCGTACCACTCTGGCATGGAGCGACCACTCGTGCGGTTGCATGACTCTGCTCAGTCTGTCGGCCAGACTGTTGTTTACGCCTGCCAGGTACGTGGCTTGGAGGAGCATGCCGAACCGACACGCCCAACGCCACATCCCGACGGCCTCCTGGCACAGGGGGCGAGATCCGGTGCCCCCCTGCTTGTTGACGTAATACATTGCAACCTGATTGTCTGTCCGAATTTGGATAATTTGACAGGACAGCCGATCTCTGAAAGCCTTCAGTGCGTTCCAGATCGCTCGGAGCTCCAGGAGGTTGATCTGCAGATCCTTTTCCTGGAGGGACCACAGACCCTGAGTGTGGAGCCCATCGACATGGGCTCCCCACCCCAGGCGAGATGCATCCGTCGTCAGCACTTTCGTGGGCTGCGGAATTTGGAATGGGCGTCCCAGGATCAAATTGGTCCGGATGGTCCACCAGAGCAGTGAAGTGCGGCAACTGGTGGAGAGGCGGATGACATCTTCTAGATTCCCGGTGGCCTGGAACCACTGGGAAGCTAGGGTCCATTGAGCAGATCTCATGTGAAGACGAGCCATGGGAGTCACATGAACTGTGGAGGCCATATGACCCAGAAGTCTCAACATCTGCCGAGCTGTGATCTGCTGAGACGCTCTGGTCTGCGAAGCCAGGGTCAAGAGATTGGTGGCCCTCGCTTCGGGAAGGTAGGCCTGAGCTGTCTGGGAATTCAGCAGCGCTCCTATGAATTCCAGAGACTGAGTTGGCTGGAGATGGGACTTTGGGTAATTTATCACAAACCCCAGCAGCTCCAGAAGTTGGATAGTGCACTGCATGGACCGGAGGGCTCCTGCCTCCGAGGTGTTCTTGACCAGCCAATCGTCGAGATATGGGAACACGTGCACTCCCAGCTTGCGTAGATAGGCCGCTACCACCACGAGGCACTTGGTAAACACTCGTGGGGCAGAGGCGAGCCCAAAGGGCAGCACACAATACTGAAAGTGTCGTGCGCCCAGTCGGAATCTGAGATACTGCCTGTGAGCTGGCAGTATCGGGATGTGAGTGTATGCGTCCTTTAAATCCAGGGAACATAGCCAATCGTTTTTCTGAATCATTGGCAGAAGGGTGCCCAAGGAAAGCATCCTGAACTTTTCTTTGACCAGGAATTTGTTCAGGCCTCTCAGGTCTAGGATGGGACGCATCCCCCCTGTTTTCTTTTCCACAAGGAAGTACCTGGAATAGAATCCCTGCCCTTCCTGCCCGGGTGGTACGGGCTCGACCGCATTGGCGCTGAGAAGGGCGGAGAGTTCCTCTGCAAGTACCTGCTTGTGATGGGAGCTGAAAGACTGAGCTCCCGGAGGACAATTTGGAGGCAGGGATGCCAAATTCAGGGCGTATCCGCACCGCACTATTTGGAGAACCCACTGGTCGGAGGTTATGAGAGGCCACCTTTGGTGAAAAATTTTTAACCTCCCTCCGACCGGCAGATCGTCCGGTACGGACACTTGTAGGGCGGCTATGTTCCCGTGGATCCAGTCAAAAGCCCGTCCCCGGCTTTTGCTGTGGAGGCGCAGGGGGCTGCTTAGGCGCACGCTGTTGACGAGAACGAGCGCGCTGGGGCTGTCCCTGTGCCTGCCGAGGCCTTCGGGCCGGCTGGTTGTACCTACGCTTTGCAAAAGAATAGGGTGCAGCCTGCCGTGCCCGGGAAAAACGCCCACCCGTGGGGGCGGGTGCTGAAGGCGCCCGGTGGGAGAGCTTGTCGAGAGCGGTTTCCCGCTGATGCAGTTGGTCCACCATCTGCTCGACCTTCTCACCGAAAATGTTATCCCCCCGGCAAGGGACGTCAGCCAGTCTCTGCTGGGTGCGGTTGTCCAGGTCAGAGGCACGCAGCCATGAGAGCCTGCGCATCACTATACCTTGGGCCGCAGCACGAGATGCCACGTCACAGGTGTCAAAAATCCCCCTGGACAGGAACTTTCTGCACGCCTTCAGCTGCCTGACCACCTCCTGATAAGGCCTGGACTGCTCCGGCGGGAGCTTATCGACCAGGTCCGCCAGCTGTTGCACATTGGTCCGCATGTGGATGCTCATATAGAGCAGGTAAGATTGGATGCGGGTCACGAGCATGGAGGATTGGTAGGCCTTCCTCCCAAATGAGTCCAGAGTGCGAGACTCCCGCCCCGGGGGCGCCGAGGCGGTATCCCTCGAACTCCGTGCCCTCTTGAGAGCAGAATCCACGACCGCTGAGTCATGGGGCAACTGGGGCCGCATGAGCTCTGGGTCAGAGTGGATCCTGTACTGGGACTCTGCTTTCTTGGGAATGGTGGGATTAGTTAGTGGTCGCACCCAGTTCCGGAGCAGCGTCTCCTTCAGGACATTGTGCAGCGGTACCGTGGAGGACTCTCTAGGTGGTGATGGATAGTCGAGGACCTCGAGCATCTCGGCCCTCGGCTCTTCCACAGAGACCACGGGAAAGGGAATGCTTATAGACATATCCCGCACAAAGGAGGCAAAGGAGAGACTCTCAGGAGGTGAGAGCTTCCTCTCCGGTGACGGCGTGGGGTCCGAGGGAAGGCCT
>NW_021962982.1:0-20431 GCF_901765095.1 Microcaecilia unicolor
ACTTTTTACTGCATCTTCATGCCATATAGGTCTTTATACAGCGTCCTCGTTATAATTTTCATGTTGAAATTAAAATTGATTTTTGGAACTAAGATGGCGTCCTGATCAGACTCCAGGTTTGGTAATTTTTACCTCCATGCTGGTTAGAGGACTTCACGCAACTCTCCTTGGCTTTGGTATGGGGGACGAGAAGGGTAAAGGTGAGGCACTATCATCCAGTACCCACTTCCACCATGGTGATGAGGCAGTCTACCCTTCAGGGGTTTTGTGTGCTGAGCAGTTCTAGCTCAGTGTTTTCTTCACCCGTGCCGGAGGGAAGTTCTGGCAGCAGTGCAAGTGGTGTTTTGCTCTGTCCTGTGGAGGCCACAGTGCCTGGAAGTGTTTATGGTTCTCTGTTGGAGGGAGCTCCAAATGGGTTTTCTACCTGCAGAAACAGCAATTTTCAGAAACAGAACAATATCAGCAGCATCAAATGGCCCTGTTGAAAGAGGTATGGCTCAGAGTCCTGGTGCTGTGGTCTTGGTGCTGCAGAGGCCACCTGTTGTAACTTTAGATGTACTTTGGGACACGATACAGTCCCTTAATCAGTCTGTATTGAATTTATCCTCAGAATTTCGACTTCAGATGACTGAGGTTTCCAGAACTTCTTTGGTTCATTCCTAGATACTGGAACAGCAAGCTAAAAAAATGGAGTCCACATTTGTTTGTTTTTTTCTCCTGATTGCTTTTTGGATTCTATTTGTAGTTTGTTTATAGTTAGGTACCCCTTGCTGTGTGCTTCATTCTCATGTATTGAAAGGATTTAATTTACTGAGACTGCTTTGTCAGTGATGCCAAAAGTAGTAAACATTATGACTGTATGTAGTTTGAATATTGAAAATGCTCATTTTGAAACAATCATTGTTAATGAAATTTAGTTCATTGGAAATGTGGATGCTTTTAATAATTTTGATATTTTTGTGGGAGTGGAGGCAAAGCCCTCTGATAATATGACTTCATAGCATACCAGCCTTCCAAATAATATATCTTAATAGAGTAAGTTAAATGATAAAATATGAGAGATATTCTATTACATACCTAGTGTGACCTCACCTTCAAGGATGATTGTTTACCTTATTATACCCCGTTGAATACCTCAGGGAAACTCATCAAAATGGAGGTGAAGCACAACTATTAAAACTAACCCCGCTGTTCTATTTCTAAAATAGAAGGGGAAATAAAATCGAAAAAGAACAAGTAACTCAGGATCACAAGTGAGTTATATTAATGAAATCCAATAAAATTCATTTTTAAATTCAATTATAACATTAACTTCTGAATTAATTAATCAAGATTTTGTGTTCTTATTTAACAGTTCACCACCCTATTATCTCAAGAAATTTTGTTATGGCACATATTTACTGTATTTATGTTAACCCAGATTAATGCAATTTTAAAGAAATGGATGCTTTGTGTGTACTTTTCTTTCTCTTTCAGGTTCTTCACTGGTAACTATTGATTTATTTAGTTATTTGTTACATTTGTACTCCACATTTTCCCACCTGTTTGCAGGCTCAATGTGGCTTACATAGTACCGTCAAAGGTGTTTGCCCAGTTGGATGATAGCAGATACAAGGTTGTATAGTGATCAAATGAGGTATATGTGGAGGGTCGAAGGGATGAAGATTGTGTGTTGTCCAGTACGATCATTAGTCATGCTGTGTTGCTGGGTAAAGAGGTTTACATAGGATCGTTGGGGTAAGCCTTTTTGAAGAGGTTGGTTTTTAGTGATTTCCTGAAGTTCAGGTGGTCATGGATTGTTTTCACAGCTTTTGGGAGGCCATTCCATAGTTGTGCACTTATGTAGGAGAAGCCGGATGCGTAGGTTGTTTTGTATTTCAGTCCTTTGCAATTTGGGTAGTGTAGGTTTAGGTGTGATCATGACGATCCGATTCTGTTTCTTATTGGTAGATCTATAAGGTCTATCATGTATCCTGGGACTACGCCATATACAATTTTGTGGACCAGAGTGCAGATTTTGAAGATGATCCATTCTTTGATTGGGAGCCAATGCAGCTTTTCTCGGAGGGGTTTAGCACTTTTGAAGCGTGTTTTGCTAAATATCAACCTGGCTGCTGTATTTTGGGCTGTCTGGAGTTATTTTGTGAGTTGTTCTTTGCATTCCGTATAGATTCTGTTGCAATAATCTGCATGACTTAGGATCATTGATTATATTAGGTTTCGAAAAGTTTCCCTTGGGAAGAAAGGTTTTAATCATTTGAGCTTCCACATTGAATAGAACATTTTCTTTATTACAGAATTTACTTGGCTCTTGAGAGTAAGGTTGCGGTTGAGTGTGACGCCGAGTATTTTCAAGCTTTCTGAGGTAGGTAGGGTGTGTCCTGGGGTATTTATGGTTGTGGGTTTGTACTTGTTATGTTGAGAGGAGAGGATGAGGCAGTGTGTTTTTTCAGTGTTCAGTTTCAGTTGGAATGAGTTTGCCCAGGAGTCCATGATGTTCAGGCCATCATTGATTTCATTGGTTATTTCTATCAAGCCATGTCTGAAGGGGATGTAGATTGTAACATCATCTGCGTAAATGAATGGGTTGAGGCCTCGATTGGACAAGGACTGTGCCAGTGGAATCATCATCATGTTGAAGAGTATTGGTGATAGTGGTGGTCCTTGAGGTACTCCACAGATTGCTTTCCACGGTGGTGATATATTTGAGTTTGATTTACTTGATAAGTTCTGGTGGTTAGAAAACCTTTGATCCAATTAAGTGCATTTCCTTCAATCCTGAAGTGGCCAAGGAGTCTTAGTAGTATGTTAGTGGAATGCACTCGACATATCGAACTGGAGGAGGAGTATGCTTTTACCTATGGCTATCTCCTGCTTGAGTGGAGGAGTGGCCTAGTGGTTAGGGTGGTGGACTTTGGTCCTGAGGAACTGAGTTCAATTCCCACTTCAGGCACAGGCAACTCCTTGTGACTCTGGGCAAGTCACTTAACCCTCCATTGCGCCATGTAAGCCGCATTGATCTTGCCATGTGCGGGATACTAATGTAATTTTTAAAAACAATTTGGACAGGAGGGTGATTAGGACAGTTTCAGTACTATGGTGGGAGTGGAATCCTGATTGTGAATTATGTAATATTTAGAACTTATCTAAGTATTCTGTAAGCTGTTTAGTCACCAAACTCTCCATCATTTTTACTACTAGTGGGATAGATGCAACTGGGCGGTAGTTGGTGAGATCGTTTGTGCTTTTCTTGGCATCTTTTGGTAGTGGGGTGAGTAGCATGTTGCTATCTTCCTCAGGGAAGAGACCTTTAATTTTCTGCACTCTTATTTCCTTTAATTTCTCAGTTCTTTTCTTTATCCTTTGTAGAACTTAAATGATTTTTCATGCTTTCTTGACTTTCTTCAGATCTTCTCCTTTCTATCACATTGGGTACCATTCATGGATTAGAAAAACTGGAAACTGGTCCAGATGTACCTACTACACTACCTAAAAATAACTTAAATGAAAAAAAAAAACTATTCCCTATTTATAAATTTATAAATGTATTTCTTGTTAAACTAGCTACCCCAGGTAAATAAATTGATAATTAGAAATCCCTATGCTTTAACCCACCCACACATAATTTTCAAAGAAAAATTTCAATTCCAGAGTGTTTAGTTCAAGTATATAAACTTTGGGCTTTATTCAGTAAATACCAATCAGAGATTAAAGTCTTCTGATGATAATCAGCTTATAGCTGTCATATACTCCAATCTCAATTAATTACTTTTCTAAAGTAATTTTATTTTTTATGTTTAAATCATTTTTATTAACAGATACATATCATAACCATCTCTTAAAACACTGCTCTTATCATGCAAATGCAATAACATTGGTAACTACACAGTTTTGTACATTCACTTTTTTGTCCCGCCCATCTCCCTCCTCCCCCCCCCTTTTTCCCCCTCCCCCAACAGCCAAGTTCATACTAATATCTAAAACAGGCTATTTTCTCCAAGGTCTATTGTTTTCTAGCTGCCCAAGTCTAGTTCTCAGTCTTTGATGGATCCGCCGTTGAGCGCTTGGATGTAAAGTATATATAAATCTTCTCCAGACTTTCCTAAAGGAGCTGATATCTTGTGCTGTAGCCACCTTCATTCCGCAAAGTTCAGTGTGTAGAAGTTCTATCATCTTAGTTCGCCACAAATCTTTCGATGGGGGTTTTTCTTCTCTCCACAGAAGTAGTATTACTTTCTTTCCAATCATTGAGGTCCTCTGCAGAAACCCTGTTAATCCCGCTGGGGCGGGTTTTTTGAGATTGAAAATGTCAAACAAAATCAGAGGGTCAGCCAACAGCCGTCTACTCCAGCAACGTGTAAGTTCCACAAAAATTAGAGTCCAAAATTGCCGAACGTGGAGACAAGCCCAAAACATATGACCCAGAGAGGCTTGAGCAGCGCCACATTTCAAACACTCGCCAGTTCCAAATCCAGCTTTCTTTGCACGGGCCGGTGCTATATAAAAGCGCACCGCAAATTTGTATTGTTGTTCCCAGTCTCGAATAAAGGCTGATCTTTGTAGTATTGAATTTAGGTACCTCTGTAACACATCCTCCGTAACTTCTGCTCAAATATCTTCCTGCCAGCTATTGGCTAATCCACGATAGTCTATATCCTCTGTGGAGTCAAGTAAGTATCTATGGTGATAACGTAAAGGCACTACATTTTGTGACCCCAATGTTAGTGCCGTGGCCAGGACTTCCTGCACATCTTCACTGAGATTTACAGCCCCCAAAGATGTTATGTAGTGTCGTACCTGCAGATAGGCGAAGTAATCAGTCTGTGGCCACCGATGTTCTGCCTGCAGCTCCTCAAACGGCTTTATCTGCCCATCTTCATTTAGGAGTTGATAAAGATAGTGTATCTCCTGTTGCCTCCACCTTACATAGGTCTGTTGCAAAGTTCCGGCTGGGAAATCCGGGTTCAAGTTTAAGGACAGGAATGGAGTGGCCTTCGCTGAGAATCCGTGTCTGCGGCACAGCCACCGCCACATTGCCCTCAATGAGTTAATAAATAGATTCTTCCGTGGCTGACTTCCGGATCTCGTTCTGGTCGTATGCAGTAGCCAGCTAAGGTGTATTTTGGAATGCATTGAGGCCTCTAATTGTACATTTGTGAACTGCTGGCAGCCCACTAGCCAGTCTCTCGCGTGGCGCATGGCACATGCCACAGTAAGATATCTCATATTAAGCAGTCCCATTCCCCCATGCGTTTTTGGCTTATACAAAATGTTTAAAGCAAGCCTGGGACGCCTGTTTTTCCAAAGAAAGCTCCTTAACACAGCCTGCAATTTCCTCTCTTCCCGTCCCCCCAGATATAATGGCAGCATTTGGAACTTATAAAGCCATTTGGGCACCACCACCATGTTATACAACGCTACTCACCCCGCAAGTGACAGAGGGCAAGACCCCCACAATCCCAGCAGCCGCGCAGTTTCTGCCAACAGGGGGGCCACATTTTTGTCATATACCGTGTCCAACTGAATGGGTATTATAACCCCCAGGTATTTTATTTGCCCTACGACCCACTGAAATGGGAATGATCCCTTCCACTGCGTTTTTGTGGACTCTGATATTGGGAGTGCCAGAGACTTACTGTAATTTAATCTAAATCCCGATAGTACCCCATAGTTTTGCAGTTCCATCATCAGGTGTCTTACTGATATTTGCGGTTTATCCACTGCCAGTAGCAAATCGTCTGCATATGCTAAGATTTTCAAAACCTCATTTCCCACCTCAATGCCTGCTATGTCCGGATGTTCTCTTATGACATTTATCAGGGGTTCCAAGGTAAGTACAAACAGCAAGGGGGATAACGGGCAACCTTGCCTCGTGCCTCTCTCTATCTTAAATCCTTGTGTTTTCACCCCATTTACTAACAAGCATGCCGCCGGGTCTGCATAAAGAATCTGCACTGCATGGAAATACCACCCCTGTAAGCCCATCCAGTTTAATGTTTCCCACATAAAGGGCCAAAGCACCCTATCAAAGGCACGTTCCGCATCTAAACTTATCACCAAACTCGAGGGTGCCCTGGCAGGGGCTTCTATTAAAGCCGCAATCAACCGACGTACATTCAGCACAGATTGCCTCCCACGGACAAATCCCACCTGTTCAGCTCTCACCATAGATGGCAGCACCGGCGCCAAACGTTCTGCCAGGACCCGCGACAATATCTTAATATCTACGTTGATCAGCGATATGGGTCTATATGAAGCTGGATCTAATAAGTCTCTTCCCGGCTTTGGTATTAAGCTTATCATAGCCTCATTCGCATATTTAGGGAATCTACCATCCTCCACAGCCTCTTCATAAAGGTTAACCAGGGGCCCCTCTAGCTGAACTCTTAAGAGTTTATAAAATTCACTGGAGAAGCCGTCTGGGCCAGGCGCCGAGTGCAATTTTAGTTTCTGGATCGCTACCCCCACCTCTTTAGTTGTCAAGGGTAAATCTAGTTCTTTTATCTGTGCATCAGTGAGTTTGGGCATGTTGGATCTTAACAGGTAGTCTCGAATTTTCTCTTTAAAGTCCCTCTCGGGCTCCCCTTTATATAACTCTTCAAAGTGCTTCCGGAATATTTCCGCAATATCTGCTGGATGGGTAGCAATCCCCCCCGCTCTCCCACGGAGCCGTGTTATGAAATGTGGCTTTCGTGTTCCTTTTACCAAGCGTGCCAACATCCCCCCAGGTCTATCTCCAAACCGCTTAAGAGCATATTTCCGCATTACCATGGATCTCATGGTTCGTTCATGGAGTAAGCTATTTAACTCTGTCCTTGCGTTTATAAGATTTTCAAAAGACACCTGCGTGGGGCCCCTGGTGTAACGCCTTCTCATCAACCTAACCCGCCGTTCTAATTCCATAATTTTCTGCGCTATTTTCCGGTTTCTGAAGCTAGTGTATGCTATCAGGTCTCCCCTGATCACCGCCTTTGCGGTCGACCAGAACAGGCCGGGGTTATCTGAATGTTGGTTATTATTTGCTGCAAAATCCTCCCATTTGTCTATTAGAAAAGATTTAAACTCGGGTAACGAAAATAGGTAGGCCGGGAAGCGCCACCCCCTGGGTTTTTGATAATACAACTGCCTCTCCAGGTCCACCCATATTAACGCATGATCAGACACCCCTTCTGTGCCTATCTCCGCTGTAAGTATCTGGGGGAGTAGGCCCTGCGCCATCAAAATATAATCTATTCGTGACTGGGTTCGGTGGGCCCGCGACGTGTGCGTGAAATCACGCTCTTCTTCATGCAATAGCCTCCACGGGTCCACCAAGCCCAGTGAGTCGCAGAACTCCGCCAGCAATGTGACCTCATCGTCTCCTCTCACGCCTCTAGGGTTTGACCTATCCAACTGGATGTCCAGTACCTGATTCATGTCTCCCGCAATTATTAAAGGGTCTCTCCCATGTCTCTGGCACTCCGCCATCAGTTGAGCATAGAATTTTTTCCCACCTGTTTGTGGTGCATACACTGCCACCAGCGTACACAACTGCCCTTGCAGGTTCAGGCTAACTCCCACATAATGTCCCTCTTTGTCTGCGAACAACATTTTAGCTTGGGCCGCCAAACTTTTGTGCAGCATAATTACCACTCCTCCCCTTCTACCACTAGAGGGAGACCCGAAAATTTCTCCCACCCAGTGCCGTTTAAGTTTATTCTGCTCCTCCTGTGGCAGGCGCGTTTCTTGGATACAAGCTATGTCAACCCCTTGTCTTTTCAATGTGTCTAATATTTTTGTTCTTTTTATCGGGGACGTGATCCCTCCCACATTCCAGGAGGCTAATCGTATCCCCTTATTACTCCCTTTAACCATAATCATCAACTATATTTCCCCTTTCAGCTAAATCCATTTTAACACCCCTCGGGGAGCCCAGCCTCCCCCCTCGGGTCTCCACCCCCACCTGGTGTCTTCTCTTATTGTGTCGAGCAGCATGATCTCTTTTTCTATAGCTCTGTCTTCTAATTTCCCTCGGATTCTGGGGCTCTAACCTCCCTCTACCCCTTCCCCCCCCTCCCCGGCTGCTCCCTTCCCCCCTCCCTTCCCCCCTCTCTTCTTCCTTGCCCCGTGTCTCCCCCAGTGCCCCGCCTATCATCATAAGATAGGTTCTAGGGGTTCAGCGCCTCCAGGCCCCCGCCCTTACAAGTAACAGTTTTCTTGCAATTTTCACATTTAACATGGTAACAACACCTTACCATAAACCTTGTAAACCAGCAATTCTACTCTTTTTTAAACATGTCAGACGTCTCCTTCTTTCTGCTCAATATTTCGTCCATTTTCCTTTATGTCTTGTACACATTGCTGTGCTGTAGAAACATTGTCAAACTGCTTCCATGCTCCGTTCATTTTGATCTTCAGCAGTGCAGGGTACAATAGCATAAATGGAACATGTTGATCATGCAGTTGTTGACAGAGAGGTGTGAATTTTTTCCTCTTCTCCTGCAACGCGGCTGAGTAGTCCTGGAATATTCTGATCTGATGTCCATCATAGCGTACCTCATTGCGTTTTAATCTGTATCCTCGCATAATTTCTGTTTTGTGCACATAATTATGCACCTTTATAATTACTGTGCGGGGTGTCCGTCTTCCATCTTGAAATCGCCCTATTCGGTGCGCTCTCTCTAAGCAAACTTTCCCCGCATGATCCGATAGCGCGAATTCAGCTGCCAGCCAAGTCTCTAGCACAGAGGCAAGCACCCGATCACTAACAGATTCAGGCAGGCCCACCAGCCTGAGATTGCCACGCCGCGACCTGTTTTCAATATCATCCAGCTTTGCCGTCAGCGTCTCTACTTTGGCTTCGAGCACGCTTACTTGCCGCGTGGTGGGCCCGATCTCATCCTCCGCTGCTGATACTCTTGCTTCCAGTTCCGTTGTTCTTCTGATCGTATCTGTAAGTAGCGCTTCAAATTCCGCGCTCCGTTCGCTCAGTTTTTCTAGCTTTGGTGCCAGCGCTGCTCCGACCGCCTCTGTGAGCTGCCTCAATTGTTCTTCTGTGAACTGCACGCTGCCATTTTGCGCCGGGCCTTCCCCCACTGCGCTCGCTGCCTTCGTTTTTTCTTTGTCCTTTTTAGCGCTTCTGCTGGCCATACTTGAAGCTGTTGTGCCCAGGTACTTTTCCATGTAACCTTCTCCTTCTGGTAAGGTGATTTTATATCGTCTCCTTGCAAGTTTTATAGGTTAATAGTGTCTTTAATCGAGCAGGGGCCTCAGAGAGCACAGAATCACGTCCTCTCCTGTTCAGAGCATCACGTGACCCCCCGTAATTTTATTTTTAATTTTTCAGAGGAAAATTATTAATAGAAAACTCTCAAACCTGTTCTCTGTGAGCAGAATATTAGCAGTACATAAGGATCTCCTCAGACAGCTCTTATGACAGTCAATGGCAGACTATCAAATTATTCAGCTGTTGAATATATTTTTCCTCAAACAATAAAGTACTTTGCTTGAATAATAGTAAAATAATTTTTACACATTTTAATTCAAATCAAAGCCTCTCACATAGTTTTAAAACTCACAACTGGAAGCCAAAAAAAATATGACGCGAGGCTTATTTAATTAAAATATCTAAGCGCAAACACTCTCAAACTCTTACTTAAATTTTAACAATACTTGTTAAAATTTAAGTAAGAGTGTGAGAGTGTTTGGCCTTAGTTTAAATTTTTTAACTTTCCTGAACAGAGACCGCTAACATAGGTCCGTTCATCAACTCACTCACCTCCCAACTGACTCAAAACACCATTTAGAACCTTTAAAAGCACACCCTGAGCTCGAGCTCTATGCCACGAACCCCTGCCACAACATACCCCATAAACCAGAACAAAAAGGCATTTTTAAAACACAATAAACATTTTACCAATATATACTATAAAACATCATTTGAAATAATATAAATTATGTACCTTTTAAATACTCAGTGCCCCGAAAATCTTCTTTTATTACTTCGCACGAGCTTGCTGCACAGCAGCATCTGGCTCGTGCTCTCCTCTCTGCACCCAGCTCTCCTCTTCTGCGTATCTGTGGCTCGTGCACACTGCCAGTCTCTGGACCTGACCGCCTCACAAAAATAAAAAAAACACTAGGAGAGTGCACCGAAGCACCTCTACCACTTTCCCCGGTCCCATGCTGGTCTCTCCTCTTCTTTGGAACCGGCTCCACACATTAAATAGAGCTAGTTACTTTAAACTTGGGAATCCCTATTCCCCTGCATCTAGACGTGCATCTGATGTCATCACGCTGACGTCAGACGCTGACGCAGGGCCAATCAGCTTCTCTAGGCTTTCCCCTCCACCGCCATGCTGCAGCTCTGCTCTGGCCCCTCCACAAAAAAAACAAACAAACTCTGGCCCTCTTCACAGCGGCTATCTAATGCCGCCGCTCCTACTGCTACCACTGCTGGAACATCATCCACTCCTCTCCCCAGATCGCCTCCCATCCAACGCGTTGCCCAAAACAGCTGACCCTGCTGGAGGAAAGCTGCTGCAGCTTGTTCACTTCCCGGGTTACCGCTTCAGCAGCACCCCAGGTTCCTAATTTATTTAACCCTTTAGGGGTTATACTAGTATTGAATTAAGGGGCCTAACTTACTAAGCTACATCATCTGTAAAATCCAGTAATTATTGTATAGTAACAGCTTACATGGTCCTGCACAGTTAATGTTGTCTAACAATTTATATTTAGTAATGTCCACATTAACATCTACTGTAAGTAGAAATCCATGGGAGATGTATGTGTTAGGCGGTGAGAGTCTGATATGTACAGATGGGGAGAGGGATCTTGTGGTGATAGTATCTGAGGATCTGAAGGCGACGAAACAGTGTGACAAGGCGGTGGCCGTAGCTAGAAGGTTGCTAGGCTGTATAGAGAGAGGTGTGACCAGCAGAAGAAAGGAGGTTTTAATGCCTTTGTATAAGTCATTGGTGAGGCCCCACCTGGAGTATTGTGTTCAGTTTTGGAGGCTGTATCTTGCTAAGGATGTAAAAAGAATTGAAGCGGTGCAAAGAAAAGCTACAAGAATGGTATGGGATTTGTGTTACAAGACTTATGAGAGACTTGCTGACCTGAACATGTATACCCTGGAGGAAAGGAGAAACAGGGGTGATATGATACAGACGTTCAAATATTTGAAAGGTATTAATCTGCAAACAACCTTTTTCCGTAGATGGGAAGGCAGTAGAACTAGAGGACATGAAATGAGATTGAAGGGGGGCAGACTTCAGAAAAATGTCAGGAAGTATTTTTTCATAGAGAGAGTGGTGGATACTTGGAATGCCCTCCCGTGGGAGGTGGTGGAGATGAAAACGGTAATGGAATTAAAAAATGCGTGGGATAAACATAAAGGAATCCTGTTCAGAAGGAACGGATCCTCAGAAGCTTAGCGGAGATTGGGTGGCAGAGCCAATGGTGGGAGGCGGGGCTAGTGCTGGGCAGACTTCTACGGTCTGTGCCCTGAAAATGGTAGATACAAATCACGGTCATTTATACACAAAAAGTAGCATATATGAGTTTATCTTGTTGGGCAGACTAGATGGACCATGTAGGTCTTTCTCTGCCGTCTACTATGTTACCACGTTATTATGTAACTTGGAATGGGGTGAAAAATGGGAGTGGACTGCATATTACTGTAAACATAACGGTGGAGTGGAATTTTAGAATGGATGTTCAACTCAGAATATAGATGTCCAAGTCAGAACATCACAAATGGTCGTCCATCTCACATGTTTTTTTTTTTTTTTTTTAGAATACAGCCTTTTCTAAAATATATGTGAGATAGATGTCCATGTTTATTTATTGGGATTTAATAACTGCCTCTATGAAGAGATTCACCCAAGGTGGTGTACAGTAGGTGCAGTTTAACATAAAACATAATTTTTTTAACCTCAAGCATGAATATCCATTTTACAAACTGAAATGCCCAAATTATGAAGGGATAAGGCAGAGATTGATTTCCTTATCAAGATAGCTGAAGAAAGTGGATTCCTGATTAACCATGAGATCAAATTTTTGCAAGTAAAGAACCCTGTGACAACCACAATTTACATACTCCCAAAAATACATAAATCTTTGACCAGTCCTCCAGGCAGACCAACCATGGCTGTGATTGGATCAGTTCTGGAACCCTTGTCCACTTTTGTTGATAAATGTTTGAGACCCAAGATTCCACGGATCACATCCTATATCAGGGACTCTGCAGATATCATTAATACACTTAAAATAGTACATGTGGTTGGTGAAATACTGGTAACATTAGACATAGAATCACAGTACACAAACATACCACAGGATGAAGCCATTGAAGTAATCAGAGATGTACTGAGCAAAGAATGCTTCTGTCAATGCATTCTAGTGGAATTCTGTCAATGCATTCTAGTTGAACTGGCAGCCATAGCTCTGAAAATAAATTTCTTCTGTTTTGATGGTACCTTCTACCAACAAATAAAAAGTACCACGATGGGAGCAACCATAGGCCCATTGGTGGCAAACCTCTATTGGCAGCTTTTGAAGAGGAATATTTTAAGTAAGTACAATGGAATGAGCAAATGTTATTATGGTGACACTACATTGACAAATATCATCTTGATCTGGAAAGGAACAGACGAGGAACTCCAAGTTTATTTATGCAGCATTGAATGATTTTAATATCAATCTTAAATTTCAGATGTCTTTTAACAAAGAATGCATTCCATTACTGGATATTTATATGAATATGGAATATTCCATAGTGATTTATACAGGAAACCAACAGATGTGAACAAGTATTTGGATTTTAAGAGTTGTCATAATCACACTTTTAAGATGAATCTTCCATACAGCCAGTTCTTAAGATGTAAACAGCTATGTTCAAAGGACTCATTTTTTAAAGAGCTAGCTAATGAGATGACATGGAGATTTCATTCTAAAGGATATCCCATTGAAGCTATCACAAAAGGATATAACAGAGCAACAGCCATTGATAGAGACTAATTACTGCAACCTAGAAAAAGAGAACCAAACAACAAACTGGTATGTGTGTTACCATTCACATATCTCTCAAGAGACATCATCAACATTCTATGGAAGCATTGGCATATCATCCAAGGAATAGATCACTTTCAAGATAGAGAGATTATGATTGCTCGCAAAAAAGGACAAAACTTGAAAGATATCTTGGTTCATTCAGCACTTCCACAATACACTAATTCAAGTAGCAAGAGACCTGTGGGACACTATGAGTGTGGATCCTGCTCTGTGTGAAATGTAAATATTCATATTAAAATATTTATTTATCCAGTGACTGGTAAGAGATTTGAGCTAAGATGTTTCACCAATTGTAAAAGCTCAGATGTCATTTACATTGCACAATGCCCATGTGGATTACTCTATATAGGGAAAACTATAAGACCGTTGAACAAGCAGATTGTTGAACATAAAAGTGCAATTAAAAGGAAAGTATTGGAGAAACCACTAGTACAGCATTGTTTAGAAAAGAGTCATGTATTTGAAGATTTCTGCTTTTTTGTGCCCTGCATGCCATGTCCCTCATGGAGAGGGGTGATTTGGACAAACCTTTACTACAGACAGAACAGAGACTTATATAAGAGTTTACTATAGTAGTGTAACGGTATCAGTCTATTACTGAAATATGTAGCATATTTGCTGGATATATATACAGCAATATATTTGTGTATCTTTTAAAAACACTGCAGCAGAGAAAATAGTCTCATTCCAAAAGCCCTCTCCCCTCTCCCTTTGGGGAATATTTACAAGACAAAGTACTGCTGCAGTGGCAGGGACCTCACCTTGCTTTTCTCATTCCTCAAACAAAAGACTTAAGACTGCTTTAAAGTTTTAAATTGACTCTATTCCTCTGCCCTCCCACCTAACAAAAGATGGACTAAGGTGGGCACCTGAATAAAACAAAGGAAGCATAAACAGGACATTTGCTTGTCAAAGGTATACCTGCCCCTCCCATCAGCTTCCAGACATGTGCAGAAAGGAAGGACTTGTAATGTGTATCTGCCCCAGAGACTGAACAGGACATCAAAAGACATTTGCCAGCAAAATCCAGACTAAGTCTCGTGATGTCATAAGACATGAGACCAACTCAGGGGTCGTGTGCAGACATGAGACTACATTAACCATAATGCCTTGCAAAATATCCAAGACATGCACACACCATGCTTCTCTGCTAACATTATAAAAGGCCTGGAAACAGCCCAGCTTGCTCTCTTGGAACCTGCCTCTCTTGGAACCTGCTCCTCTTGGGACCTGCCTCCTCTTGAAACCTGCCTCTCTTGGAAACTGCTGCTCTCTTTGGGGTCTGCTGATGCCTCCTGTCCTCAACATGTGCTCATCAATCAGCTGGACCACAGCATGCTTGTAACAAGGACTTGTAAGTTGATCTAGCTGCTACTTTGTTCTATTTTATGCACAGATTACCTGTAAAAGATTCCTCTTTTAAAACCTACCTCTCGTGTGCAATTGTATATTAAATCAACCTTTTTGAAGCTAAAAATACGGTCTCTTTGTGTTCTGAGTATATTGAAGCTATATATATATTTAATATATTTAATTTATTGCAATTATCACCTTTGGTGATTGGTGGAGAAATTAATATCCTAAAACTTATAAATACAGCGCTTGCTCTAAATTATAAACAGTAGCGAGTTGCTCTCGAGCTATTTTCCCCAAAATAACTCATTTCTTCCAACATATTAATTCGTGGAGAAGTGGGTAGAATTTCTTGTAACATATTAATTCGTGGCGAATGTGGGCAGCAAGTCTAATGTGTATCTGCCCCAGAGACTGAACAGGACATCAAAAGACATTTGCCAGCAAAATCCAGACTGTAAGTCTCGTGATGTCATACCAGGACTCAGGGGTCGTGTGCAGACATGAGACTACATTAACCATAATGCCTTGCAAAATATCCAAGACTGCACACACCATGCTTCTCTGCTAACATTATAAAAGGCCTGGAAACAGCCCAGCTAGCTCTCTTGGGACCTGCCTCCTCTTGAAACCTGCCTCTCTTGGAAACTGCTGCTCTCTTTGGGTCTGCTGATGCCTCCTGTCCTCAACATGTGCTCATCAATCAGCTGGACCACAGCATGCTTGTAACAAGGACTTGTAAGTTGATCTAGCTGCTACTTGTTCTATTTTATGCACAGATTACCTGTAAAAGATTCCCCTTTTAAAACCTACCTCTCGTGTGCAATTGTATATTAAATCAATCTTTTTGAAGCTAAAAATATGGTCTCTTTGTGTTCTGAATATATATATACTTAATATATTTAATTTATTGCAATTATCACCTTTGGTGATTGGTGGAGAAATTAATATCCTAAAACTTATAAATACAGCGCTTGCTCTTAAATTATAAACAGTAGCGAGTTGCTCTCGAGCTATTTTCCCCAAAATAACTCATTTCTTCCAACATACTAATTCGTGGCGAATGTGGGCAGCAAGTCTAACATATTAATTGCTGGAGAAGTGGGTAGAATTTCTTGTAACATATTAATTTGTGGAGAATGTGGGTAGAATTTCTTGTAACATATTAATTCGTGGCGAATGTGGGCAGCAAGTCTAACATATTAATTGGTGCAGAACGGGGGCAGGTATTCTGTGCAAATAGAATGAGATAGCACTGTTCTTAAGTTGATATTTTTGTATTTTGCTGCTTTATAGAGAACTGAGTATCAGGTTTCATTAATTAAATTTCCGATTGATAAATTGATAAGGTTTTCAGGGCATTTAGAATATTTAGAATGCTGTGCTGGATGGATGTTTGGTCTTATTTAGGTACTTATGCACTCATGCACATTATGTATTTCATAATCAAATCTTTAGGCATGATCTGGCATAAAATAAAAAACAATTTTGCAGTTTCTTTTGAGGAGGACATAGATAACCCCACTTTGCCTAAGCAATACGTGGAATCCTCTGGCCCTAATCCTTGGACCCATAATGTAACTGAAACAAAATGTGATTTATATTCAATTAAGGAAGGGAGCAAGAGAATTTCTGCATGCACTTGGTTAATGTGGGCCATGTGTGAGAAAGCCTTAAAAGAGCATGCAGAATTGAATGAGAAGTTACTAGCCAAAGAGAGAGAATGTATGCAGATAGAGAATGAAAAGGAGTTCTTAATCACAATGACTAGTTGCTTAAGTTATCAAGTAGATTCTCTTAAACAGCAAGTCCAACAGCAGGTAGCCCAAGAAAATCAGATGCAGACCCAAATTTTAGCTTTAGAAATGCAGGCCAGCCAGGTTCCAGACTTGAAGCATTTAATCAGGGAATTAACACTGCAGATGCCACATATAGATGAGAACATTGATCATGTACAGGATTCACATTTGCAGGGGTCAGCCATTACGGGTCTCCCATGTGCTCCTCCAGACCCAAATACAGCTACAGCCATGCTTGTTTCAGCTGTGGTAACAGTATCACAGTCCACACCTGTAGCAGGAGGTTTAACTAGAACCATTAGTTCTCAGACCCCCTCACAGCATCCAAAACCTCAGCACATATATGCACAACCTGTTCTGCAGTCTAATTTAAATGCTCATGATTCAGCTCCTCAGCACACTGGGCTGCATTCTGATCTAAGCTCCCATAGAAGGGAACCTCTAATAAAGAAATCAGCTCCTCAGTATGTAGCTACTGAAAACCGCCAGCAAGCATGTGACATTTTAAACTCTCATGTAGCCTTGCAGATATTGCAGATAGCTAACAATAACAAGAGAAATTTGCCGCCAGATAAACAGAAACTTATAACTGCAAGTCCTGCTGGACCAGAAACTGACGTTCTGTCAGCCCTTCCTGCAATTTAATTCCTAGAAACATGAGGAGACGCATCCAGCCTGGACTGGACTTCTCCACAGCATGACCCACTCTGCAGATGGCAGGGAAATCCAGGTGCTAATTTAAAAAAAAAAAATATGTTGGACCGGAAATAGAAAACGTTTTTTTGCAATGGCCCTTTGTAACACTGTAAAGAATTAAATATAGATTCTATTGTTCATTATTTAAAGATGTAGCTTCTGTTGTAATTGTTTTTGATATAATATTGTTTAAGGATTTAGAAATGTCTTTTTTTTCTGATGAGTGACTCCCACTGGAATTGAAACTAAAATACTGGGTGAGAAGTTTTAAAATGCCTCCTTATAATAGGTAACTCCCGCTGGAGCTGAAACTTAATATTGTGCTTTAATGTGAATTAACAAGATATGCTTATTTTTATAGAAAAGAAACTAAAGCTTAAGAAAGTAAAGCCTGTCTGCACTGCACGCTGCTGCTCGCATACAATGATATAAGATTATGGGAAGGAACTGTGAACAAGAGAGGGATCCCCCCCCACCAGAACCGGAGAGCCATGTGACCTGCTAAATTAATGTATATGTGTTTTTCTGTCTTTTTCAGAGTTCGAGTGTAAATCTAAGATTAAATCTAAGATTTAATGGTGCTAGTAACTAATATATATATGGCTATCTCAGATATATTCTAAATAAATAGATCCAATCCTGTTCTACTATATTTAAAAAATACACGGATCTATGCTGTTCTACTTGAGATAAAACCATATATAATTTTGCTAATTGTTGCTTATTTCTAAATAAATGAGACTGCGGTGGTAATCCAGATGGATGCCGCAGATTCTGCTTTTGGTGCTCTTTGTGCTTTATTAATTTTGCTAATTGTTGCTTAGTTCTAAATGAATGAAAATGCTTTGGCAAATCCAAGATGGATGCCGCGTACGTTGCTTTTGTGCTTTTTTGTGCTTTATTGCAGGTTAAGCTCAATCCTGGATCTGGAAATGGACGATCGGAGACCTAAAGGCCTAATAGAGTTCCTTGTTTGTTTGTCATGTGGTCTCCATGTTACATGTTTGTTTATGTTATGGGGTACCCAAGAAACTATAAGCAGACATTAATAGACCCTCCCCACTAACAGTCCCCCCCATTAGTTCACATTGTCCAAGAAAGAAAAAAAAAAAAAAAAAGACCATTTTCAGTGGCAGAAAAGCTACAGAAAAGATTATCATACAAGCTACAGACATATATTAAGTTCTACCAATTGCTATCTAAGGTTATATATTCACATGTGTATATTGAAATTATGAGCAAAGGTTTCCTTTTACATGATCTATCAGGTACAATCAGTACAGGGAATGTTTCTGACCTTTTTAGTTTATTCTACATTACAGCCAGGACGCACACAATGTCTCTCCCTGGAATGAAATATTGGCTGTGTGCAAAGTAAAATTAACATATCTTTTCTAAATTCTTTACAACATTAAACACATGAGTATTGTCTATTAAAGTGCTACATTAAACACTGCTAAAGCAGATAAATATGGCAACCTTTTACCACACTCATTACCCATAAAAGGTTTCTCTCTGAAAATAAAAGTTTCTCTCTGAAAGGTAGTTCATGGCACTATACCATGACTCTGTTTTTTTTTTAATTTGGTCAATGATTACAGTAAATATTATTGCATAGGAATGATAGGAATAATTGTTTTGTGTGTAATAGTAACCTAGGAAATTATTATAATTGCATACATATGTCTCTCTTGTTTCTAATGAAACAGTAGTATAATAGCTCCCATTTACACACTTGCTTATGTATCACTGCTGTGAATACCTCAGTTAGCCTCTGAAATAGAGAATATAGGGAAACATTCACAGTGTTAGGTAACATTCATAGAATATTTTTCCTTGGAATGTCAAACGCTGAAAATATGACTGAATAGATTGTTCCACCCATTGCGGTGGTTAATTGGTCAATTGCGCACTCATGCTATTGATTTGGTAGCATGCTGGGTAAGATATCCTGTGGCACAAACTTGGGAGCAGCCTATGCCCTGAGCAGGTGACACAAAAGGAGATGGTCTCTGGAAATAGAGCAAAATGCGATTGTGGGTGAAGTCATATTAAAGTGTACTTGCAATCCTATTTTAAACCAGAGCAAAGCCATACTCTGCCACCTGACTGAATGGAAGCTAATGAAACTGACCACAGAAAACTTAACCCTAGCTACCTAAATGTAAGTCAGAGCAAACAAAAGTAATAATGATGAGTCTTTTGCTATAACAGTCATATTCCAGCTAAGGACATATTCCAAGATTCATAGTGATGTGACATAGTAGATGACGGCAGGAAAATACCTGCACGGTCCAGTCTGTACTAGGTTAGAGTTGTTTTTTAATTTAGCTTTTTAGTTCATTTATGGCTCCTCATTCCAATATATTAAAAATTATTTTCAACTCGGAGCAAGAGAGGGAATGTAACGGTATCAGTATATACTGAAATATGTAGCAATTTGCTGGATATATATACAGCAATATATTTGTGTATCTTTTAAAAACACTGCAGCAGAGAAAATAGTCTCATTCCAAAAGCCCTCTCCCTCTCCCTTTGGGGAATATTTACAAGACAAAAGTACTGCTGCATGGCAGGGACCTCACCTTGCTTTTTCTCATTCCTCAAACAAAAGACTTAAGACTGCTTTAAAGTTTTAAATTGACTCTATTCCTCTGCCTCCCACCTAACAAAAGATGGACTAAGGTGGGCACTGAATAAAAAAAGGAAGCATAAACAGGACATTTGCTTGTCAAAGGTATACCTGCCCCTCCATCAGCTTCCAGACATGTGCGAAAGGAAGGACTTGTAATGTGTATCTGCCCCAGAGACTGAAAGGACATCAAAAGACATTTGCAGCAAAATCCAGACTGTAAGTCTGTGATGTCATACCAGGACTCAGGGGTCGTGTGCAGACATGAGACTACATTAACCATAATGCCTTGCAAAATATCCAAGACATGCACACACATGCTTCTCTGCTAACATATAAAAGGCTGGAAACAGCCCAGCTAGCTCTCTTGGAACCTGCCTCTCTTGGAACCTGCTCCTCTTGGGACCTGCTCCTCTTGAAACCTGCCTCTCTTGGAAACTGCTGCTCTCTTGGGGTCTGCTGATGCTCCTGTCCTCAACATGTGTCATCAATCAGCTGGACCACAGCATGATTGTAACAAGGACTTGTAAGTTGATCTAGCTGCTACTTGTTCTATTTTATGCACAGATTACCTGTAAAAGATTCCTCTTTTAAAACCTACCTCTGTGTGCAATTGATATTAAATCAACCTTTTTGAAGCTAAAAATACGGTCTCTTGTGTTCTGAGTATATGAATATATAATTAATATATTAATTTATTGCAATTATCACCTTGGGATTGGTGGAGAAAATTAATATCCTAAAACTTATAAATACAGCGCTTGCTCTTAAATTATAACAGTAGCGAGTGCTCTCGAGCATTTTCCCCAAATAACTCATTCTTCCAACTATTAATTCGGAGAAGTGGGTAGAATTCTGTAACATATAATTCGTGGCGAATGTGGGCAGCAAGTCT
>NW_021962983.1:0-20429 GCF_901765095.1 Microcaecilia unicolor
CCCCTTACAGTTGTGAGGGAGAGCAGGGGCGCTTGGAACTGGGAGGGAGGGATGGGGGCTTGGAGCTGGGGGGAGGGCTGGGGCCTTGGAGGGAGGGAGGGAGGGGAAGGACAGGGGGCCTTGCAGCTGGGAAGGGGGGAGGACTGGAGCCTTGGAGCTGGGAGGGAGGGACAGAGGGGGCCTTGGAGCTGGCAGGGAAGGAGGATGGAGGGGGCTTTGCAGCTGCAACGGGAGGGGGGCCTTGGGGAAAAAAACATTCAATACCCGCCCGTTTTACGGGCTTAACGGCTAGTATTAGATAAATGGCAAGTTATGCCCTCACTATGTGGGGCCACCCACATGGTGAAGGTGTATGTCACATGGCAAAAGCAGGAAGCTAAGCAGGTGCAACCCTGGTCAGGATCTGGATGGGTCAAATAGGGACCAAATCAGTGGTGTAACCTTTTACTGTATTGTCCATCTGAAAGTGTATGGGGGGGGCATGAAAAGAAACTATCTCAACAGCCCAATAGGAGAAGACCCCAACCCAATTGGATAATATATAATATATGAATGGGGTCAGTCTCTTTCTCTCTCTCCCCCCTCTCTGGAGGCAAATGCCTGGTGGAGGTGTGTATCCCAGATTAGATAAATGTCAAGTTATGCCCTCCCTATGTGGGGCCACCCACATGGTGAAGGTGTATGTCACATGGCAAAAGCAGGAAGCTAAGCAGGTGCAACCCTGGTCAGGAACTGGATGGGTCAAATAGGGGACCAAAATCAGTGGTGTAACCTTTTGCTGTATTGTCCATCTGAAAGTGATTAGAGGGCATGAAACTATCTCAACAGCCCAATAGTGAGAAAGACCCCAACCCAATTGGATATTATATGAATGGGGTCAGTCTCTTTCTCTCTCTCCCCCCTCTCTGGAGGCAAATGCCTGGTGGAGGTATCTATCTCAGATTAGATAAATGGCAAGTTATGCCCTCCCAATGTGGGGCCACCCACATGGTGAAGGTGTATGTCACATGGCAACCTTTTACTGTATTGTCCATCTCAAAGTGTATGGGGGGGGGGCATGAAAAGAAACTATCTCAACAGCCCAATAGTGAGAAAGACCCCAACCCAATTGGATAATATATAATATATGAATGGGGTCAGTCTCTTTCTCTCTCTCCCCCTCTCTGGAGGCAAATGCCTGGTGGAGGTATCTATCTCAGATTATATAAATGGCAAGTTATGCCCTCACAATGTGGGGCCACCCACATGGTGAAGGTGTATGTCACATGGCAAAAGCAGGAAGCTAAGCAGGTGCAACCCTGGTCAGGAACTGGATGGGTCAAATAGGGGACCAAAATCAGTGGTGTGACATTTTGCTGTATTGTCCATGTGAAAGTGTATGGGGGGGGCATGAAAAGAAACTATCTCAACAGCCCAATAGAAAGACCCCAACCCAATTGGATAATATATAATATATGAATGGGGTCAGTCTCTTTCTCTCTCTCCCCCCTCTCTGGAGGCAAATGCCTGGTGGAGGTATCTATCTCATTTTAGATAAATGTCAAGTTATGCCCTTCTTATGTGGGGCCACCCACATGGTGAAGGTGTATGTCACATTGCAAAAGCAGGAAGCTAAGCAGGTGCAACCCTGGTCAGGAACTGGATGGGTCAAAGTAGGGGACCAAATTCAGTGGTGTGACCTTTTGCTGTATTGTCCATGTGAAAGTGTATCTCAAAGGCCCAATAGAGAGAAAGACCCCAACCCAATTGGATAATATATAATATATGAATGGGGTCAGTCTCTTTCTCTCTCTCCCCCTCTCTGGAGGCAAATGCCTGGTGGAGGTGTGTATCCCAGATTAGATAAATGGCAAGTTATGCCCTCCCTATCTGGGGCCACCCACATGGTGAAGGTGTATGTCACATGGCAAAAGCAGGAAGCTAAGCAGGTGCAACCCTGGTCAGGAACTGGATGGGCAAAGCAGGGGATCAAATTCAGTGGTGTGACCTTTTGCTGTATTGTCCATGTGAAAGTGTATCTCAACAGCCCAATAGAGAGAAAGACCCCAACCCAATAGGATAATACATAATATATATTATATGAATGGGGTCAGTCTCTTTCTCTCTCTCCCCCCTCTCTGGAGTCAAATGCCTGGTGGTGGGGCCACCCATATGGTGAAGGTGTATGTCACATGGCAAAAGCAGGAAGCTAAGCAGGTGCAACCCTGGTCAGGAACTGGATGGGTCAAAGTAGGGGACCAAATTCAGTGGTGTTACCTTTTGTTGTATTGTCCATGTGAAAGTGTATCTCAACAGCCCAATAGAGAGAAAGACCCCAACCCAATAGGATAATACATAATATATAATATATGAATGGGGTCAGAATCTTTCTCTGTCTCCCATCTTTCTGGAGGCAAATGCCTGGTGGAGGTGTGTATCCCAGATTAGATAAATGTCAAGTTATGCCCTCCTTATGTGGGGCCACCCACATGATGAAGGTGTATGTCACATGGCAAAAGCAGGAAGTTAAGCAGGTGCAACCCTGGTCAGGAACTGAATGGCCCAAAATAGGGACCAAATTCAGTGGTGTGACATTTTGCTGTATTGTCCATGTGAAAGTGCATCTCAACAGCCCAATAGAAAGACCCCAACCCAATTGGATAATATATAATATATGAATGGGGTCAGTCTCTTTCTCTCTCTCCCCCCCTCTCTGGAGGCAAATGCCTGGTGGAGGTGTGTATCCCAGATTAGATAAATGGCAAGTTATGCCCTCCCTATGTGGGGCCACCCACATGGTGAAGGTGTATGTCACATGGCAAAAGCAGGAAGCTAAGCAGGTGCAACCCTGGTCAGGAACTGGATGGGCAAAGCAGGGGACCAAATTCAGTGGTGTGACCTTTTGCTGTATTGTCCATGTGAAAGTGCATCTCAACAGCCCAATAGAGAGAAAGACCCCAACCCAATAGGATAATACATAATATATAATATATGAATGGGGTCAGTCTCTTTCTCTGTCTCCCATCTTTCTGGAGGCAAATGCCTGGTGGAGGTGTGTATCCCAGATTAGATAAATGTCAAGTTATGCCCTCCTTATGTGGGGCCACCCACATGATGAAGGTGTATGTCACATGGCAAAAGCAGGAAGTTAAGCAGGTGCAACCCTGGTCAGGAACTGGATGGCCCAAAGTAGGGACCAAATTCAGTGGTGTGACATTTTCCTGTGTTGTCCATGTGAAAGTGTATGGGGTGGGAGCATGAAAAGAAACTATCTCAACAGCCCAATAGAAAGACCCCAACCCAATTGGATAATATAATATATGAATGGGGTCAGTCTCTTTCTCTCTCTCCCCCCTCTCTGGAGGCAAATGCCTGGTGGAGGTATCTATCTCATATTAGATAAATGTCAAGTTATGCCCTCCTTATGTGGGGCCACCCACATGGTGAAGGTGTATGTCACATGGCAAAAGCAGGAAGCTAAGCAGGTGCAACCCTGGTCAGGAACTGGATGGGTCAAATAGGGGACCAAAATCAGTGGTGTAACCTTTTACTGTATTGTCCATCTGAAAGTGTATGGGGGGGGCATGAAAAGAAACTATCTCAACAGCCCAATAGTGAGAAAGACCCCAACCCAATTGGATAATATATGAATGGGGTCAGTCTCTTTCTCTCTCTCCCCCTCTCTGGAGGCAAATGCCTGGTGGAGGTATCTATCTCAGATTAGATAAATGGCAAGTTATGCCCTCTCAATGTGGGGCCACCCACATGGTGAAGGTGTATGTCACATGGCAAAAGCAGGAAGCTAAGCAGGTGCAACCCTGGTCAGGAACTGGATGGGTCAAATAGGGGACCAAAATCAGTGGTGTAACCTTTTGCTGTATTGTCCATCTGAAAGTGATTGGAGGGCATGAAACTATCTCAACAGCCCAATAGTGAGAAAGACCCCAACCCAATTGGATAATATATAATATATGAATGGGGTCAGTCTCTTTCTCTCTCTCCCCCCCCTCTCTGGAGCCAAATGCCTGGTGGAGGTATCTATCTCATCAAACCTATAAATGGCAAGTGACCGACTCACCTGCAAATGCGCAGTAGAGACTTCCCTCTCTGTCCCGCCCCCGCGTCAAGACGTGATGACGGGAGGAGGGGGGCGGGACAGAGAGGGAAACTGCGCTGAAGGGAACCGCTGACGTCGCTACCCGCTCCCCCCCCCCCCCAAGGTAGCCACTACCGCCCCCCCCCCCCGGAGTCGCCACCACCCCCCCTTCACCCGGCCCGGGCCCTCTCTTCGTTATTCAACTTACAGCAGCGCCGAAACAGCAGCAAGCAGCAGCTCCCATTGGCCTTCCTTCACTGCCTGTGCCCCGCCCTCGCCGACGTGACGTCACACGAGGGCGAGGCACAGGCAGTGAAGGAAGGCCAACGGGAGCTGCTGCTTGCTGCTGTTTCGGCGCTGCTGTAAGTTGAATAACGAAGAGAGGGCCCGGGCCGGGTGAAGGGGGGGGTGGTGGCGACTCCGGCGTGGGGGGGGGGCGGTAGCGGCTACCTTGGGGGGGGAGGGGAGGGGACATGGGAGGTCTCAGAAGGAGGGGGGCCTTGGAACTGGGAGGGCTGGACTGAAGGGGGCCTTCCAGCTTCCTGGGAAGAAGGGGGGCCTTGGAACTGGGAGGGGGCCTTGGGAGCTGGGGGGGCCTTGGGAGCTGGGGGGGCCTGGGGCCTTGGAACTGGGAGGGAGGGAGGGCCGGGGGCCTTGGGAGCTGGGGGGAGGGCCTGGGGCCTTGGAACTGGGAGGGGGGGAGGGCAGGCAGGGGGCCTTGCAGCTGGGAAGGGGGGAGGACTGGTGCCTTGGAGCTGGGAGGGCGGGCAGGGGGGCCCCTTACAGTTGTGAGGGAATGGGGCCCCTTACAGTTGTGAGGGAGAGCAGGGGGCCTTGGAACTGGGAGGGAGGGATGGGGGCCTTGGGAGCTGGGGGGGAGGGCCTGGGGCCTGGGAGGGAGGGAGGGAGGAAGGACAGGGGGCCTTGCAGCTGGGAAGGGGGGAGGACTGGAGCCTTGGAGCTGGGAGGGAGGGACAGAGGGGGCCTTGGAGCTGGCAGGGAAGGAGGATGGCAGGGGGCTTTGCAGCTGCAACGGGAGGGGGGCCTTGGGGAAAAAAACATTCCAATACCCGCCCGTTTTTACGGGCTTAACGGCTAGTATTAGATAAATGGCAAGTTATGCCCTCACTATGTGGGGCCACCCACATGGTGAAGGTGTATGTCACATGGCAAAAGCAGGAAGCTAAGCAGGTGCAACCCTGGTCAGGAACTGGATGGGTCAAATAGGGGACCAAAATCAGTGGTGTAACCTTTTACTGTATTGTCCATCTGAAAGTGTATGGGGGGGGCATGAAAAGAAACTATCTCAACAGCCCAATAGTGAGAAAGACCCCAACCCAATTGGATAATATATAATATATGAATGGGGTCAGTCTCTTTCTCTCTCTCCCCCCCTCTCTGGAGGCAAATGCCTGGTGGAGGTATCTATCTCAGATTAGATAAATGGCAAGTTATGCCCTCCCAATGTGGGGCCACCCACATGGTGAAGGTGTATGTCACATGGCAAAAGCAGGAAGCTAAGCAGGTGCAACCCTGGTCAGGATCTGGATGGGTCAAATAGGGGACCAAAATCAGTGGTGTAACCTTTTGCTGTATTGTCCATCTGAAAGTGATTGGAGGGCATGAAACTATCTCAACAGCCCAATAGTGAGAAAGACCCCAACCCAATTGGATATTATATGAATGGGGTCAGTCTCTTTCTCTCTCTCCCCCCCTCTCTGGAGGCAAATGCCTGGTGGAGGTATCTATCTCAGATTAGATAAATGGCAAGTTATGCCCTCTCAATGTGGGGCCACCCACATGGTGAAGGTGTATGTCACATGGCAAAAGCAGGAAGCTAAGCAGGTGCAACCCTGGTCAGGAACTGGATGGGTCAAATAGGGGACCAAAATCAGTGGTGTAACCTTTTGCTGTATTGTCCATCTGAAAGTGATTGGAGGGCATGAAACTATCTCAACAGCCCAATAGTGAGAAAGACCCCAACCCAATTGGATAATATATAATATATGAATGGGGTCAGTCTCTTTCTCTCTCTCCCCCCCCTCTCTGGAGCCAAATGCCTGGTGGAGGTATCTATCTCATCAAACCTATAAATGGCAAGTGACCGACTCACCTGCAAATGCGCAGTAGAGACTTCCCTCTCTGTCCCGCCCCCGCATCAAGACGTGATGACGGGAGGAGGGGGGCGGGACAGAGAGGGAAACTGCGCTGAAGGGAACCGCTGACGTCGCTACCGCTCCCCCCCCCCAAGGTAGCCACTACCGCCCCCCCCCCCGGAGTCGCCACCACCCCCCCTTCACCCGGCCCGGGCCCTCTCTTCGTTATTCAACTTACAGCAGCGCCGAAACAGCAGCAAGCAGCAGCTCCCATTGGCCTTCCTTCACTGCCTGTGCCCCGCCCTCGCCGACGTGACGTCACACGAGGGCGAGGCACAGGCAGTGAAGGAAGACCAACGGGAGCTGCTGCTTGCTGCTGTTTCGGCGCTGCTGTAAGTTGAATAACGAAGAGAGGGCCCGGGCCGGGTGAAGGGGGGGGGTGGTGGCGACTCCGGCGTGGGGGGGGGGGCGGTAACGGCTACCTTGGGGGGGGGGAGGGGAGGGGACATGGGAGGTCTCAGAAGGAGGGGGGCCTTGGAACTGGGAGGGCTGGACTGAAGGGGGCCTTCCAGCTGGCTGGGAAGAAGGGGGGCCTTGGAACTGGGAGGGGGCCTTGGGAGCTGGGGGGGCCTTGGGAGCTGGGGGGGCCTTGGGAGCTGGGGGGGCCTGGGGCCTTGGAACTGGGAGGGAGGGAGGGCCGGGGGCCTTGGGAGCTGGGGGGAGGGCCTGGGGCCTTGGAACTGGGAGGGAGGGCGGGCAGGCAGGGGGCCTTGCAGCTGGGAAGGGGGGAGGACTGGAGCCTTGGAGCTGGGAGGGAGGGACAGAGGGGGCCTTGGAGCTGGCAGGGAAGGAGGATGGCAGGGGGCTTTGCAGCTGCAACGGGAGGGGGGCCTTGGGGAAAAAAACATTCCAATACCCGCCCGTTTTTACGGGCTTAACGGCTAGTATTAGATAAATGGCAAGTTATGCCCTCACTATGTGGGGCCACCCACATGGTGAAGGTGTATGTCACATGGCAAAAGCAGGAAGCTAAGCAGGTGCAACCCTGGTCAGGAACTGGATGGGTCAAATAGGGGACCAAAATCAGTGGTGTAACCTTTTGCTGTATTGTCCATCTGAAAGTGTATGGGGGGGCATGAAAAGAAACTATCTCAACAGCCCAATAGTGAGAAAGACCCCAACCCAATTGGATAATATATAATATATGAATGGGGTCAGTCTCTTTCTCTCTCTCCCCCCTCTCTGGAGGCAAATGCCTGGTGGAGGTATCTATCTCAGATTAGATAAATGGCAAGTTATGCCCTCCCAATGTGGGGCCACCCACATGGTGAAGGTGTATGTCACATGGCAAAAGCAGGAAGCTAAGCAGGTGCAACCCTGGTCAGGATCTGGATGGGTCAAATAGGGGACCAAAATCAGTGGTGTAACCTTTTGCTGTATTGTCCATCTGAAAGTGATTGGAGGGCATGAAACTATCTCAACAGCCCAATAGTGAGAAAGACCCCAACCCAATTGGATATTATATGAATGGGGTCAGTCTCTTTCTCTCTCTCCCCCCTCTCTGGAGGCAAATGCCTGGTGGAGGTATCTATCTCAGATTAGATAAATGGCAAGTTATGCCCTCCCAATGTGGGGCCACCCACATGGTGAAGGTGTATGTCACATGGCAAAAGCAGGAAGCTAAGCAGGTGCAACCCTGGTCAGGAACTGGATGGGTCAAATAGGGGACCAAAATCAGTGGTGTAACCTTTTACTGTATTGTCCATCTGAAAGTGTATGGGGGGGGCATGAAAAGAAACTATCTCAACAGCCCAATAGTGAGAAAGACCCCAACCCAATTGGATAATATATAATATATGAATGGGGTCAGTCTCTTTCTCTCTCTCCCCCTCTCTGGAGGCAAATGCCTGGTGGAGGTATCTATCTCAGATTAGATAAATGGCAAGTTATGCCCTCTCAATGTGGGGCCACCCACATGGTGAAGGTGTATGTCACATGGCAAAAGCAGGAAGCTAAGCAGGTGCAACCCTGGTCAGGAACTGGATGGGTCAAATAGGGGACCAAAATCAGTGGTGTAACCTTTTGCTGTATTGTCCATCTGAAAGTGATTGGAGGGCATGAAACTATCTCAACAGCCCAATAGTGAGAAAGACCCCAACCCAATTGGATAATATATAATATATGAATGGGGTCAGTCTCTTTCTCTCTCTCCCCCCCCTCTCTGGAGCCAAATGCCTGGTGGAGGTATCTATCTCATCAAACCTATAAATGGCAAGTGACCGACTCACCTGCAAATGCGCAGTAGAGACTTCCCTCTCTGTCCCGCCCCCGCATCAAGACGTGATGACGGGAGGAGGGGGGCGGGACAGAGAGGGAAACTGCGCTGAAGGGAACCGCTGACGTCGCTACCGCTCCCCCCCCCCCAAGGTAGCCACTACCGCCCCCCCCCCCCGGAGTCGCCACCACCCCCCCTTCACCCGGCCCGGGCCCTCTCTTCGTTATTCAACTTACAGCAGCGCCGAAACAGCAGCAAGCAGCAGCTCCCATTGGCCTTCCTTCACTGCCTGTGCCCCGCCCTCGCCGACGTGACGTCACACGAGGGCGAGGCACAGGCAGTGAAGGAAGGCCAACGGGAGCTGCTGCTTGCTGCTGTTTCGGCGCTGCTGTAAGTTGAATAACGAAGAGAGGGCCCGGGCCGGGTGAAGGGGGGGGTGGTGGCGACTCCGGCGTGGGGGGGGGGGCGGTAGCGGCTACCTTGGGGGGGGAGGGGAGGGGACATGGGAGGTCTCAGAAGGAGGGGGGCCTTGGAACTGGGAGGGCTGGACTGAAGGGGGCCTTCCAGCTTGCTGGGAAGAAGGGGGGCCTTGGAACTGGGAGGGGGCCTTGGGAGCTGGGGGGGCCTTGGGAGCTGGGGGGCCTTGGGAGCTGGGGGGGCCTGGGGCCTTGGAACTGGGAGGGAGGGAGGGCCGGGGGCCTTGGGAGCTGGGGGGAGGGCCTGGGGCCTTGGAACTGGGAGGGAGGGAGGGCAGGCAGGGGGCCTTGCAGCTGGGAAGGGGGGAGGACTGGAGCCTTGGAGCTGGGAGGGAGGGCAGGGGGGCCCCTTACAGTTGTGAGGGAATGGGGCCCCTTACAGTTGTGAGGGAGAGCAGGGGGCCTTGGAACTGGGAGGGAGGGATGGGGGCCTTGGGAGCTGGGGGGGAGGGCCTGGGGCCTTGGAGGGAGGGAGGGAGGAAGGACAGGGGGCCTTGCAGCTGGGAAGGGGGGAGGACTGGAGCCTTGGAGCTGGGAGGGAGGGACAGAGGGGGCCTTGGAGCTGGCAGGGAAGGAGGATGGCAGGGGGCTTTGCAGCTGCAACGGGAGGGGGGCCTTGGGGAAAAAAACATTCCAATACCCGCCCGTTTTTACGGGCTTAACGGCTAGTATTAGATAAATGGCAAGTTATGCCCTCACTATGTGGGGCCACCCACATGGTGAAGGTGTATGTCACATGGCAAAAGCAGGAAGCTAAGCAGGTGCAACCCTGGTCAGGATCTGGATGGGTCAAATAGGGGACCAAAATCAGTGGTGTAACCTTTTGCTGTATTGTCCATCTGAAAGTGTATGGGGGGGCATGAAAAGAAACTATCTCAACAGCCCAATAGTGAGAAAGACCCCAACCCAATTGGATAATATATAATATATAATATAATATATGAATGGGGTCAGTCTCTTTCTCTCTCTCCCCCTCTCTGGAGGCAAATGCCTGGTGGAGGTATCTATCTCAGATTATATAAATGGCAAGTTATGCCCTCACAATGTGGGGCCACCCACATGGTGAAGGTGTATGTCACATGGCAAAAGCAGGAAGCTAAGCAGGTGCAACCCTGGTCAGGAACTGGATGGGTCAAATAGGGGACCAAAATCAGTGGTGTAACCTTTTACTGTATTGTCCATCTGAAAGTGTATGGGGGGGCATGAAAAGAAACTATCTCAACAGCCCAATAGTGAGAAAGACCCCAACCCAATTGGATAATATATGAATGGGGTCAGTCTCTTTCTCTCTCCCCCCCCCTCTCTGGAGGCAAATGCCTGGTGGAGGTATCTATCTCAGATTAGATAAATGGCAAGTTATGCCCTCCCAATGCGGGGCTACCCACATGGTGAAGGTGTATGTCACATGGCAAAAGCAGGAAGCTAAGCAGGTGCAACCCTGGTCAGGAACTGGATGGGTCAAATAGGGGACCAAAATCAGTGGTGTAACCTTTTTGCTGTATTGTCCATCTGAAAGTGATTGGAGGGCATGAAACTATCTCAACAGCCCAATAGTGAGAAAGACCCCAACCCAATTGGATAATATATAATATATGAATGGGGTCAGTGTCTTTCTCTCTCTCCTCCCTCTCTGGAGGCAAATGCCTGGTGGAGGTATCTATCTCAGATTAGATAAATGGCAAGTTATGCCCTCCCAATGTGGGGCCACCCACATGGTGAAGGTGTATGTCACATGGCAAAAGCAGGAAGCTAAGCAGGTGCAACCCTGGTCAGGATCTGGATGGGTCAAATAGGGGACCAAAATCAGTGGTGTAACCTTTTGCTGTATTGTCCATCTGAAAGTGATTGGAGGGCATGAAACTATCTCAACAGCCCAATAGTGAGAAAGACCCCAACCCAATTGGATATTATATGAATGGGGTCAGTCTCTTTCTCTCTCTCCCCCCTCTCTGGAGGCAAATGCCTGGTGGAGGTATCTATCTCAGATTAGATAAATGGCAAGTTATGCCCTCCCAATGTGGGGCCACCCACATGGTGAAGGTGTATGTCACATGGCAAAAGCAGGAAGCTAAGCAGGTGCAACCCTGGTCAGGATCTGGATGGGTCAAATAGGGGACCAAAATCAGTGGTGTAACCTTTTGCTGTATTGTCCATCTGAAAGTGATTGGAGGGCATGAAACTATCTCAACAGCCCAATAGTGAGAAAGACCCCAACCCAATTGGATATTATATGAATGGGGTCAGTCTCTTTCTCTCTCTCCCCCCTCTCTGGAGGCAAATGCCTGGTGGAGGTATCTATCTCAGATTAGATAAATGGCAAGTTATGCCCTCCCAATGTGGGGCCACCCACATGGTGAAGGTGTATGTCACATGGCAAAAGCAGGAAGCTAAGCAGGTGCAACCCTGGTCAGGAACTGGATGGGTCAAATAGGGGACCAAAATCAGTGGTGTAACCTTTTACTGTATTGTCCATCTGAAAGTGTATGGGGGGGGCATGAAAAGAAACTATCTCAACAGCCCAATAGTGAGAAAGACCCCAACCCAATTGGATAATATATAATATATGAATGGGGTCAGTCTCTTTCTCTCTCTCCCCCTCTCTGGAGGCAAATGCCTGGTGGAGGTATCTATCTCAGATTAGATAAATGGCAAGTTATGCCCTCTCAATGTGGGGCCACCCACATGGTGAAGGTGTATGTCACATGGCAAAAGCAGGAAGCTAAGCAGGTGCAACCCTGGTCAGGAACTGGATGGGTCAAATAGGGGACCAAAATCAGTGGTGTAACCTTTTGCTGTATTGTCCATCTGAAAGTGATTGGAGGGCATGAAACTATCTCAACAGCCCAATAGTGAGAAAGACCCCAACCCAATTGGATATTATATGAATGGGGTCAGTCTCTTTCTCTCTCTCCCCCCTCTCTGGAGGCAAATGCCTGGTGGAGGTATCTATCTCATCAAACCTATAAATGGCAAGTGACCGACTCACCTGCAAATGCGCAGTAGAGACTTCCCTCTCTGTCCCGCCCCCGCGTCAAGACGTGATGACGGGAGGAGGGGGGCGGGACAGAGAGGGAAACTGCGCTGAAGGGAACCGCTGACGTCGCTACCGCTCCCCCCCCCCCAAGGTAGCCACTACCGCCCCCCCCCCCGGAGTCGCCACCACCCCCCCTTCACCCGGCCCGGGCCCTCTCTTCGTTATTCAACTTACAGCAGCGCCGAAACAGCAGCAAGCAGCAGCTCCCATTGGCCTTCCTTCACTGCCTGTGCCCCGCCCTCGCCGACGTGACGTCACACGAGGGCGAGGCACAGGCAGTGAAGGAAGGCCAACGGGAGCTGCTGCTTGCTGCTGTTTCGGCGCTGCTGTAAGTTGAATAACGAAGAGAGGGCCCGGGCCGGGTGAAGGGGGGGGTGGTGGCGACTCCGGCGTGGGGGGGGGGGCGGTAGCGGCTACCTTGGGGGGGGAGGGGAGGGGACATGGGAGGTCTCAGAAGGAGGGGGGCCTTGGAACTGGGAGGGCTGGACTGAAGGGGGCCTTCCAGCTTCCTGGGAAGAAGGGGGGCCTTGGAACTGGGAGGGGGCCTTGGGAGCTGGGGGGGCCTTGGGAGCTGGGGGGGCCTTGGGAGCTGGGGGGGCCTGGGGCCTTGGAACTGGGAGGGAGGGAGGGCCGGGGGCCTTGGGAGCTGGGGGGAGGGCCTGGGGCCTTGGAACTGGGAGGGAGGGAGGGCAGGCAGGGGGCCTTGCAGCTGGGAAGGGGGGAGGACTGGAGCCTTGGAGCTGGGAGGGAGGGCAGGGGGGCCCCTTACAGTTGTGAGGGAATGGGGCCCCTTACAGTTGTGAGGGAGAGCAGGGGGCCTTGGAACTGGGAGGGAGGGAAGGGGGCCTTGGGAGCTGGGGGGGAGGGCCTGGGGCCTTGGAGGGAGGGAGGGAGGAAGGACAGGGGGCCTTGCAGCTGGGAAGGGGGGAGGACTGGAGCCTTGGAGCTGGGAGGGAGGGACAGAGGGGGCCTTGGAGCTGGCAGGGAAGGAGGATGGCAGGGGGCTTTGCAGCTGCAACGGGAGGGGGGCCTTGGGGAAAAAAACATTCCAATACCCGCCCGTTTTTACGGGCTTAACGGCTAGTATTAGATAAATGGCAAGTTATGCCCTCACTATGTGGGGCCACCCACATGGTGAAGGTGTATGTCACATGGCAAAAGCAGGAAGCTAAGCAGGTGCAACCCTGGTCAGGAACTGGATGGGTCAAATAGGGGACCAAAATCAGTGGTGTAACCTTTTACTGTATTGTCCATCTGAAAGTGTATGGGGGGGGCATGAAAAGAAACTATCTCAACAGCCCAATAGTGAGAAAGACCCCAACCCAATTGGATAATATATAATATATGAATGGGGTCAGTCTCTTTCTCTCTCTCCCCCCCTCTCTGGAGGCAAATGCCTGGTGGAGGTATCTATCTCAGATTAGATAAATGGCAAGTTATGCCCTCCCAATGTGGGGCCACCCACATGGTGAAGGTGTATGTCACATGGCAAAAGCAGGAAGCTAAGCAGGTGCAACCCTGGTCAAGATCTGGATGGGTCAAATAGGGGACCAAAATCAGTGGTGTAACCTTTTGCTGTATTGTCCATCTGAAAGTGATTGGAGGGCATGAAACTATCTCAACAGCCCAATAGTGAGAAAGACCCCAACCCAATTGGATATTATATGAATGGGGTCAGTCTCTTTCTCTCTCTCCCCCCTCTCTGGAGGCAAATGCCTGGTGGAGGTATCTATCTCAGATTAGATAAATGGCAAGTTATGCCCTCCCAATGTGGGGCCACCCACATGGTGAAGGTGTATGTCACATGGCAAAAGCAGGAAAAAGAAACTATCTCAACAGCCCAATAGTGAGAAAGACCCCAACCCAATTGGATAATATATAATATATGAATGGGGTCAGTCTCTTTCTCTCTCTCCCCCTCTCTGGAGGCAAATGCCTGGTGGAGGTATCTATCTCAGATTAGATAAATGGCAAGTTATGCCCTCTCAATGTGGGGCCACCCACATGGTGAAGGTGTATGTCACATGGCAAAAGCAGGAAGCTAAGCAGGTGCAACCCTGGTCAGGAACTGGATGGGTCAAATAGGGGACCAAAATCAGTGGTGTAACCTTTTGCTGTATTGTCCATCTGAAAGTGATTGGAGGGCATGAAACTATCTCAACAGCCCAATAGTGAGAAAGACCCCAACCCAATTGGATAATATATAATATATGAATGGGGTCAGTCTCTTTCTCTCTCTCCCCCCCCTCTCTGGAGCCAAATGCCTGGTGGAGGTATCTATCTCATCAAACCTATAAATGGCAAGTGACCGACTCACCTGCAAATGCGCAGTAGAGACTTCCCTCTCTGTCCCGCCCCCGCATCAAGACGTGATGACGGGAGGAGGGGGGCGGGACAGAGAGGGAAACTGCGCTGAAGGGAACCGCTGACGTCGCTACCGCTCCCCCCCCCCAAGGTAGCCACTACCGCCCCCCCCCCCCGGAGTCGCCACCACCCCCCCTTCACCCGGCCCGGGCCCTCTCTTCGTTATTCAACTTACAGCAGCGCCGAAACAGCAGCAAGCAGCAGCTCCCATTGGCCTTCCTTCACTGCCTGTGCCCCGCCCTCGCCGACGTGACGTCACACGAGGGCGAGGCACAGGCAGTGAAGGAAGGCCAACGGGAGCTGCTGCTTGCTGCTGTTTCGGCGCTGCTGTAAGTTGAATAACGAAGAGAGGGCCCGGGCCGGGTGAAGGGGGGGGTGGTGGCGACTCCGGCGTGGGGGGGGGGGCGGTAGCGGCTACCTTGGGGGGGGGGGGGGGGGGACATGGGAGGTCTCAGAAGGAGGGGGGCCTTGGAACTGGGAGGGCTGGACTGAAGGGGGCCTTCCAGCTTCCTGGGAAGAAGGGGGGCCTTGGAACTGGGAGGGGGCCTTGGGAGCTGGGGGGGCCTTGGGAGCTGGGGGGGCCTGGGGCCTTGGAACTGGGAGGGAGGGAGGGCCGGGGGCCTTGGGAGCTGGGGGGAGGGCCTGGGGCCTTGGAACTGGGAGGGAGGGAGGGCAGGCAGGGGGCCTTGCAGCTGGGAAGGGGGGAGGACTGGAGCCTTGGAGCTGGGAGGGAGGGCAGGGGGGCCCCTTACAGTTGTGAGGGAATGGGGCCCCTTACAGTTGTGAGGGAGAGCAGGGGGCCTTGGAACTGGGAGGGAGGGATGGGGGCCTTGGGAGCTGGGGGGGAGGGCCTGGGGCCTTGGAGGGAGGGAGGGAGGAAGGACAGGGGGCCTTGCAGCTGGGAAGGGGGGAGGACTGGAGCCTTGGAGCTGGGAGGGAGGGACAGAGGGGGCCTTGGAGCTGGCAGGGAAGGAGGAGGGCAGGGGGCTTTGCAGCTGCAACGGGAGGGGGGCCTTGGGGAAAAAAACATTCCAATACCCGCCCGTTTTTACGGGCTTAACGGCTAGTATTAGATAAATGGCAAGTTATGCCCTCACGATGTGGGGCCACCCACATGGTGAAGGTGTATGTCACATGGCAAAAGCAGGAAGCTAAGCAGGTGCAACCCTGGTCAGGAACTGGATGGGTCAAATAGGGGACCAAAATCAGTGGTGTAACCTTTTACTGTATTGTCCATCTGAAAGTGTATGGGGGGGGCATGAAAAGAAACTATCTCAACAGCCCAATAGTGAGAAAGACCCCAACCCAATTGGATAATATATAATATATGAATGGGGTCAGTCTCTTTCTCTCTCTCCCCCCCTCTCTGGAGGCAAATGCCTGGTGGAGGTATCTATCTCAGATTAGATAAATGGCAAGTTATGCCCTCCCAATGTGGGGCCACCCACATGGTGAAGGTGTATGTCACATGGCAAAAGCAGGAAGCTAAGCAGGTGCAACCCTGGTCAGGATCTGGATGGGTCAAATAGGGGACCAAAATCAGTGGTGTAACCTTTTGCTGTATTGTCCATCTGAAAGTGATTGGAGGGCATGAAACTATCTCAACAGCCCAATAGTGAGAAAGACCCCAACCCAATTGGATAATATATGAATGGGGTCAGTCTCTTTCTCTCTCCCCCCCCCTCTCTGGAGGCAAATGCCTGGTGGAGGTATCTATCTCAGATTAGATAAATGGCAAGTTATGCCCTCCCAATGTGGGGCTACCCACATGGTGAAGGTGTATGTCACATGGCAAAAGCAGGAAGCTAAGCAGGTGCAACCCTGGTCAGGAACTGGATGGGTCAAATAGGGGACCAAAATCAGTGGTGTAACCTTTTGCTGTATTGTCCATCTGAAAGTGATTGGAGGGCATGAAACTATCTCAACAGCCCAATAGTGAGAAAGACCCCAACCCAATTGGATATTATATGAATGGGGTCAGTCTCTTTCTCTCTCTCCCCCCTCTCTGGAGGCAAATGCCTGGTGGAGGTATCTATCTCAGATTAGATAAATGGCAAGTTATGCCCTCCCAATGTGGGGCCACCCACATGGTGAAGGTGTATGTCACATGGCAAAAGCAGGAAGCTAAGCAGGTGCAACCCTGGTCAGGAACTGGCTGGGTCAAATAGGGGACCAAAATCAGTGGTGTAACCTTTTGCTGTATTGTCCATCTGAAAGTGATTGGAGGGCATGAAACCATCTCAACAGCCCAATAGAAAGACCCCAACCCAATTGGATAATATATAACATATGAATGGGGTCAGTCTCTTTCTCTCTCTCCTACCTCTCTGGAGGCAAATGCCTGGTGGAGGTGTGTATCCCAGATTAGATAAATGGCAAGTTATGCCCTCCCAATGTGGGGCTACCCACATGGTGAAGGTGTATGTCACATGGCAAAAGCAGGAAGCTAAGCAGGTGCAACCCTGGTCAGGAACTGGATGGGTCAAATAGGGGACCAAAATCAGTGGTGTAACCTTTTGCTGTATTGTCCATCTGAAAGTGATTGGAGGGCATGAAACTATCTCAACAGCCCAATAGTGAGAAAGACCCCAACCCAATTGGATAATATATAATATATGAATGGGGTCAGTGTCTTTCTCTCTCTCCTCCCTCTCTGGAGGCAAATGCCTGGTGGAGGTATCTATCTCAGATTAGATAAATGGCAAGTTATGCCCTCCCAATGTGGGGCCACCCACATGGTGAAGGTGTATGTCACATGGCAAAAGCAGGAAGCTAAGCAGGTGCAACCCTGGTCAGGATCTGGATGGGTCAAATAGGGGACCAAAATCAGTGGTGTAACCTTTTGCTGTATTGTCCATCTGAAAGTGTATTGGGGGGGCATGAAAAGAAACTATCTCAACAGCCCAATAGTGAGAAAGACCCCAACCCAATTGGATATTATATGAATGGGGTCAGTCTCTTTCTCTCTCTCCCCCCTCTCTGGAGGCAAATGCCTGGTGGAGGTATCTATCTCAGATTAGATAAATGGCAAGTTATGCCCTCCCAATGTGGGGCCACCCACATGGTGAAGGTGTATGTCACATGGCAAAAGCAGGAAGCTAAGCAGGTGCAACCCTGGTCAGGATCTGGATGGGTCAAATAGGGGACCAAAATCAGTGGTGTAACCTTTTGCTGTATTGTCCATCTGAAAGTGATTGGAGGGCATGAAACTATCTCAACAGCCCAATAGTGAGAAAGACCCCAACCCAATTGGATATTATATGAATGGGGTCAGTCTCTTTCTCTCTCTCCCCCCTCTCTGGAGGCAAATGCCTGGTGGAGGTATCTATCTCAGATTAGATAAATGGCAAGTTATGCCCTCCCAATGTGGGGCCACCCACATGGTGAAGGTGTATGTCACATGGCAAAAGCAGGAAGCTAAGCAGGTGCAACCCTGGTCAGGAACTGGATGGGTCAAATAGGGGACCAAAATCAGTGGTGTAACCTTTTACTGTATTGTCCATCTGAAAGTGTATGGGGGGGGCATGAAAAGAAACTATCTCAACAGCCCAATAGTGAGAAAGACCCCAACCCAATTGGATAATATATAATATATGAATGGGGTCAGTCTCTTTCTCTCTCTCCCCCTCTCTGGAGGCAAATGCCTGGTGGAGGTATCTATCTCAGATTAGATAAATGGCAAGTTATGCCCTCTCAATGTGGGGCCACCCACATGGTGAAGGTGTATGTCACATGGCAAAAGCAGGAAGCTAAGCAGGTGCAACCCTGGTCAGGAACTGGATGGGTCAAATAGGGGACCAAAATCAGTGGTGTAACCTTTTGCTGTATTGTCCATCTGAAAGTGATTGGAGGGCATGAAACTATCTCAACAGCCCAATAGTGAGAAAGACCCCAACCCAATTGGATAATATATAATATATGAATGGGGTCAGTCTCTTTCTCTCTCTCCCCCCCCTCTCTGGAGCCAAATGCCTGGTGGAGGTATCTATCTCATCAAACCTATAAATGGCAAGTGACCGACTCACCTGCAAATGCGCAGTAGAGACTTCCCTCTCTGTCCCGCCCCCGCGTCAAGACGTGATGACGGGAGGAGGGGGGCGGGACAGAGAGGGAAACTGCGCTGAAGGGAACCGCTGACGTCGCTACCGCTCCCCCCCCCCAAGGTAGCCACTACCGCCCCCCCCCCCGGAGTCGCCACCACCCCCCCTTCACCCGGCCCGGGCCCTCTCTTCGTTATTCAACTTACAGCAGCGCCGAAACAGCAGCAAGCAGCAGCTCCCATTGGCCTTCCTTCACTGCCTGTGCCCCGCCCTCGCCGACGTGACGTCACACGAGGGCGAGGCACAGGCAGTGAAGGAAGGCCAACGGGAGCTGCTGCTTGCTGCTGTTTCGGCGCTGCTGTAAGTTGAATAACGAAGAGAGGGCCCGGGCCGGGTGAAGGGGGGGGTGGTGGCGACTCCGGCGTGGGGGGGGGGGCGGTAGCGGCTACCTTGGGGGGGGAGGGGAGGGGACATGGGAGGTCTCAGAAGGAGGGGGGCCTTGGAACTGGGAGGGCTGGACTGAAGGGGGCCTTCCAGCTGGCTGGGAAGAAGGGGGGCCTTGGAACTGGGAGGGGGCCTTGGGAGCTGGGGGGGCCTTGGGAGCTGGGGGGGCCTTGGGAGCTGGGGGGCCTGGGGCCTTGGAACTGGGAGGGAGGGAGGGCCGGGGGCCTTGGGAGCTGGGGGGAGGGCCTGGGGCCTTGGAACTGGGAGGGAGGGAGGGCAGGCAGGGGGCCTTGCAGCTGGGAAGGGGGGGGGACTGGAGCCTTGGAGCTGGGAGGGAGGGCAGGGGGGCCCCTTACAGTTGTGAGGGAATGGGGCCCCTTACAGTTGTGAGGGAGAGCAGGGGGCCTTGGAACTGGGAGGGAGGGATGGGGGCCTTGGGAGCTGGGGGGGAGGGCCTGGGGCCTTGGAGGGAGGGAGGGAGGAAGGACAGGGGGCCTTGCAGCTGGGAAGGGGGGAGGACTGGAGCCTTGGAGCTGGGAGGGAGGGACAGAGGGGGCCTTGGAGCTGGCAGGGAAGGAGGATGGCAGGGGGCTTTGCAGCTGCAACGGGAGGGGGGCCTTGGGGAAAAAAACATTCCAATACCCGCCCGTTTTTACGGGCTTAACGGCTAGTATTAGATAAATGGCAAGTTATGCCCTCACTATGTGGGGCCACCCACATGGTGAAGGTGTATGTCACATGGCAAAAGCAGGAAGCTAAGCAGGTGCAACCCTGGTCAGGAACTGGATGGGTCAAATAGGGGACCAAAATCAGTGGTGTAACCTTTTACTGTATTGTCCATCTGAAAGTGTATGGGGGGGGCATGAAAAGAAACTATCTCAACAGCCCAATAGTGAGAAAGACCCCAACCCAATTGGATAATATATAATATATGAATGGGGTCAGTCTCTTTCTCTCTCTCCCCCCTCTCTGGAGGCAAATGCCTGGTGGAGGTATCTATCTCAGATTAGATAAATGGCAAGTTATGCCCTCCCAATGTGGGGCCACCCACATGGTGAAGGTGTATGTCACATGGCAAAAGCAGGAAGCTAAGCAGGTGCAACCCTGGTCAGGATCTGGATGGGTCAAATAGGGGACCAAAATCAGTGGTGTAACCTTTTGCTGTATTGTCCATCTGAAAGTGATTGGAGGGCATGAAACTATCTCAACAGCCCAATAGTGAGAAAGACCCCAACCCAATTGGATATTATATGAATGGGGTCAGTCTCTTTCTCTCTCTCCCCCCTCTCTGGAGGCAAATGCCTGGTGGAGGTATCTATCTCAGATTAGATAAATGGCAAGTTATGCCCTCCAATGTGGGGCCACCCACATGGTGAAGGTGTATGTCACATGGCAAAAGCAGGAAGCTAAGCAGGTGCAACCCTGGTCAGGAACTGGATGGGTCAAATAGGGGACCAAAATCAGTGGTGTAACCTTTTGCTGTATTGTCCATCTGAAAGTGATTGGAGGGCATGAAACTATCTCAACAGCCCAATAGTGAGAAAGACCCCAACCCAATTGGATAATATATAATATATGAATGGGGTCAGTCTCTTTCTCTCTCTCCCCCCCCCTCTCTGGAGGCA